>NC_086446.1:117287138-117319638 GCF_028390025.1 Pseudophryne corroboree | reverse complement strand
GATCTTGGAAGCTAAGCAGTGTTGGGCCTGGTTAGTACTTGGATGGGAGACCACCTGGGAATACAAGGTGCTGCAGATAATTTTATACTGCCATCACCGTTCTGTTGATGCATTCCATTTTAAAACGTATTCATTTATGAACCAGTAGTTAGAAGTAGAAAAGTTCTAACAGAAACCACAAAGCTCATCTACAGCCACACCACACTGGATACGCCCAATCTCATCTGATCTTGGAAGCTAAGCAGTATTGGGCCTGGTTAGTACTTGGATGGGAGACCACCTGGGAATACAAGGTGCTGTAGATATTGTTATACTGCCAACACCGTTCTGTTGATGCATTCCATTTTCAAATGTATTCATTTATGAACCAGTAGTTAGAAGTAGAAAAGTTCTAACAGAAACCACAAATCTCATCTACAGCCACACCACACTGGATACGCCCAATCTCATCTGATCTTGGAAGCTAAGCAGTGTTGGGCCTGGTTAGTACTTGGATGGGAGACCACCTGGGAATACAAGGTGCTGTAGATATTTTTATACTGCCAACACCGTTCTGTTGATGCATTCCATTTTCAAACGTCTTCATTTATGAACCAGTAGTTAGAAGTAGAAAAGTTCTAACAGAAACCACAAAGCTCATCTACAGCCACACCACACTGGATACGCCCAATCTAATCTGATCTTGGAAGCTAAGCAGTGTTGGGCCTGGTTAATACTTGGATGGGAGACCACCTGGGAATACAAGGTGCTGTAGATATTTTTATACTGCCAACACCGTTCTGTTGATGCATTCCATTTTCAAACGTTTTCATTTATGAACCAGTAGTTAGAAGTAGAAAAGTTCTAACAGAAACCATAAAGCTCATCTACAGCCACACCACACTGGATACGCCCAATCTCATCTGATCTTGGAAGCTAAGCAGTGTTGGGCCTGGTTAGTACTTGGATGGGAGTCCACCTGGGAATGCAAGGTGCTGTAGATAATTTTATACTGTTCTGTTGATGCATTCCATTTTAAAACATATTCATTTATGAACCAGTAGTTAGAAGTAGAAAAGTTCTAACAGAAACCATAAAGTTCATCTACAGCCACACCACATTGGATACGCCCAATCTCATCTGATCTTGGAAGCTAAGCAGTGTTGGGCCTGGTTAGTACTTGGATGGGAGACCACCTGGGAATACAAGGTGCTGTAGATATTTTTATACTGCCAACACCGTTCTGTTGATGCATTCCATCTTCAAATGTATTCATTTATGAACCAGTAGTTAGAAGTAGAAAAGTTCTAACAGAAACCAGAAAGTTCATCTACAGCAACACCACACTGGATACGCCCAATCTCATCTGATCTTGGAATCTAAGCAGTGTTGGGCCTGGTTAGTACTTGGATGGGAGACCACCTGGGAATACAAGGTGCTGTAGATATTTTTATACTGCCAACACCGTTCTGTTGATGCATTCCATTTTCAAACGTATTCATTTATGAACCAGTAGTTAGAAGTAGAAAAGTTCTAACAGAAACCACAAAGCTCATCTACAGCCGCACCACACTGGATACGCCCAATCTCATCTGATCTTGGAAGCTAAGCAGTGTTGGGCCTGGTTAATACTTGGATGGGAGACCACCTGGGAATACAAGGTGCTGTAGATATTTTTATACTGCCAACACCGTTCTGTTGATGCATTCCATTTTCAAACGTATTCATTTATGAACCAGTAGTTAGAAGTAGAAAAGTTCTAACAGAAACCATAAAGCTCATCTACAGCCACACCACACTGGATACGCCCAATCTCATCTGATCTTGGAAGCTAAGCAGTGTTGGGCCTGGTTAGTACTTGGATGGGAGTCCACCTGGGAATACAAGGTGCTGTAGATAATTTTATACTGCCAACACCGTTCTGTTGATGCATTCCATTTTAAAACGTATTCATTTATGAACCAGTAGTTAGAAGTAGAAAAGTTCTAACAGAAACCACGAAGTTCATCTGCAGCCACACCACATTGGATACGCCCAATCTCATCTGATCTTGGAAGCTAAGCAGTGTTGGGCCTGGTTAGTACTTGGATGGGAGACCACCTGGGAATACAAGGTGCTGTAGATATTTTTATACTGCCAACACCGTTCTGTTGATGCATTCCATTTTCAAACGTATTCATTTATGAACCAGTAGTTAGAAGTAGAAAAGTTCTAACAGAAACCACAAGGCTCATCTACAGCCACACCAGACTGGATACGCCCAATCTCATCTGATCTTGGAAGCTAAGCAGTGTTGGGCCTGGTTAGTACTTGGATGGGAGACCACCAGGGAATACAAGGTGCTGTAGATATTTTTATACTGCCAACACCGTTCTGTTGATGCATTCCATTTTCAAACGTATTCATTTATGAACCAGTAGTTAGAAGTAGAAAAGTACTAACAGAAACCATAAAGCTCATCTACAGCCACACCACACTGGATACGCCCAATCTCATCTGATCTTGGAAGCTAAGCAGTGTTGGGCCTGGTTAGTACTTGGATGGGAGTCCACCTCGGAATACAAGGTGCTGTAGATAATTTTATACAGCCAACACCGTTCTGTTGATGCATTCCATTTTAAAATGTATTTATTTATGAACCAGTAGTTAGAAGTAGAAAAGTTCTAACAGAAACCACAAAGTTCATCTACAGCCACACCACATTGGATACGCCCAATCTCATCTGATCTTGGAAGCTAAGCAGTGTTGGGCCTGGTTAGTGCTTGGATGGGAAACCACCTGGGAATACAAGGTGCTGTAGATATTTTTATACTGCCAACACCGTTCTGTTGATGCATTCCATTTTCAAACGTATTCATTTATGAACCAGTAGTTAGTAGTAGAAAAGTTCTAACAGAAACCACAAAGCTCATCTACAGCCACACCACACTGGATACGCCCAATCTCATCTGATCTTGGAAGCTAAGCAGTGTTGGGCTGGTTAGTACTTGGATGGGAGACCACCTGGGAATACAAGGTGCTGTAGATATTTTTATACTGCCAACACCGTTCTGTTGATGCATTCCATTTTCAAACGTATTCATTTATGAACCAGTAGTTAGAAGTAGAAAAGTTCTAACAGAAACCACAAAGCTCATCTACAGCCACACCACACTGGATACGCCCAATCTCATCTGATCTTGGAAGCTAAGCAGTGTTGGGCCTGGATAGTACTTGGATGGGAGTCCACCTGGGAATACAAGGTGCTGTAGATAATTTTATACTGCCAACACCGTTCTGTTGATGCATTCCATTTTAAAACGTGTTCATTTATGAACCAGTAGTTAGAAGTAGAAAAGTTCTAACAGAAACCACAAAGTTCATCTACAGCCACACCACATTGGATACGCCCAAGCTCATCTGATCTTGGAAGCTAAGCAGTGTTGGGCCTGGTTAGTATTTGGATGGGAGACCACCTGGGAATACAAGGTGCTGTAGAAATTTTTATACTACCAACACCGTTCTGTTGATGCATTCCATTTTCAAACTTATTCATTTATGAACCAGTAGTTAGAAGTAGAAAAGTACTAACAGAAACCATAAAGCTCTTCTACAGCCACACCACACTGGATACGCCCAATCTCATCTGATCTTGGAAGCTAAGCAGTGTTGGGCCTGGTTAGTACTTGGATGGGAGACCACCTGGGAATACTAGGTGCTGTAGATAATTTTATACTGCCAACACCGTTCTGTTGATGCATTCCATTTTAAAACTTATTCATTTATGAACCAGTAGTTAGAAGTAGAAAAGTTCTAACAGAAACCAGAACGCTCATCTACAGCAACACCACACTGGATACGCCCAATCTCATATGATCTTGGAAGCTAAGCAGTGTTGGGCCTGGTTAGTACTTGGATGGGAGACCACCTGGGAAGACAAGGTGCTGAAGATATTTTTATACTGTCAACACCGTTCTGTTGATGCATTCCATTTTCAAACCTATTCATTTATGAATCAGTAGTTAGAAGTAGAAAAGTTCTAACAGAAACCACAAAGCTCATCTACAGCCACACCACACTGGATACACCCAATCTCATCTGATCTTGGAAGCAAAGCAGTGTTGGGCCTGGTTAGTACTTGGATGGGAGACCACCTGGGAATACAAGGTGCTGTAGATATTTTTATACTGCCAACACCGTTCTGTTGATGCATTCCATTTTCAAATGTATTCATTTATGAACCAGTAGTTAGAAGTAGAAAAGTTCTAACAGAAACTGCAAAGCTCATCTACAGCCACACCACACTGGATACGCCCAATCACATCTGATCTTGGAAGCTAAGCAGTGTTGGGCCTGGTTAGTACTTGGATGGGAGACCACCTGGGAATACAAGGTGCTGTAGATATTTTTATACTGCCAACACCGTTCTGTTGATGCATTCCATTTTCAAACGTATTCATTTATGAACCAGTAGTTAGAAGTAGAAAAGTTCTAACAGAAACCATGAAGCTCATCTACAGCCACACCACACTGGATACGCCCAATCTCATCTGATCTTGGAAGCTAAGCAGTTTTGGGCCTGGTTAGTACTTGGATGGGAGACCACCTGGGAATACAAGGTGCTGCAGATAATTTTATACTGCCATCACCGTTCTGTTGATGCATTCCATTTTAAAACGTATTCATTTATGAACCAATAGTTAGAAGTAGAAAAGTTCTAACAGAAACCACAAAGCTCATGTACAGCCACACCACACTGGATACGCCCAATCTCATCTGATCTTGGAAGCTAAGCAGTATTGGGCCTGGTTAGTACTTGGATGGGAGACCACCTGGGAATACAAGGTGCTGTAGATATTGTTATACTGCCAACACCGTTCTGTTGATGCATTCCATTTTCAAATGTATTCATTTATGAACCAGTAGTTAGAAGTAGAAAAGTTCTAACAGAAACCACACAGTTCATCTACAGCCACACCGCACTGGATACGCCCAATCACATCTGATCTTGGAAGCTAAGCAGTGTTGGTCCTGGTCAGTACTTGGATGGGAGACCACCTGGGAATACAAGGTGCTGTAGAAATTTTTATACTACCAACACCGTTCTGTTGATGCATTCCATTTTCAAACTTATTCATTTATGAACCAGTAGTTAGAAGTAGAAAAGTACTAACAGAAACCATAAAGCTCTTCTACAGCCACACCACACTGGATACGCCCAATCTCATCTGATCTTGGAAGCTAAGCAGTGTTGGGCCTGGTTAGTACTTGGATGGGAGACCACCTGGGAATACTAGGTGCTGTAGATAATTTTATACTGCCAACACCGTTCTGTTGATGCATTCCATTTTAAAACTTATTCATTTATGAACCAGTAGTTAGAAGTAGAAAAGTTCTAACAGAAACCAGAAAGCTCATCTACAGCAACACCACACTGGATACGCCCAATCTCATATGACTCTTGGAAGCTAAGCAGTGTTGGGCCTGGTTAGTACTTGGGTGGGAGACCACCTGGGAATACAAGGTGCTGAAGATATTTTTATACTGCCAACACCGTTCTGTTGATGCATTCCATTTTCAAACCTATTCATTTATGAATCAGTAGTTAGAAGTAGAAAAGTTCTAACAGAAACCACAAAGCTCATCTACAGCCACACCACACTGGATACGCCCAATCTCATCTGATCTTGGAAGCAAAGCAGTGTTGGGCCTGGTTAGTACTTGGATGGGAGACCACCTGGGAATACAAGGTGCTGTAGATATTTTTATACTGCCAACACCGTTCTGTTGATGCATTCCATTTTCAAATGTATTCATTTATGAACCAGTAGTTAGAAGTAGAAAAGTTCTAACAGAAACTGCAAAGCTCATCTACAGCCACACCACACTGGATACGCCCAATCTCATCTGATCTTGGAAGCTAAGCAGTGTTGGGCCTGGTTAGTACTTGGATGGGAGACCACCTGGGAATACAAGGTGCTGTAGATATTTTTATACTGCCAACACCGTTCTGTTGATGCATTCCATTTTCAAACGTATTCATTTATGAAACAGTAGTTAGAAGTAGAAAAGTTCTAACAGAAACCGCAAAGCTCATCTACAGCCACACCACACTGGATATGCCCAATCTCATCTGATCTTGGAAGCTAAGCAGTGTTGGGCCTGGTTAGTACTTGGATTGGAGACCACCTGGGAATACAAGGTGCTGTAGATAATTTTATACTGCCAACACCGTTCTGTTGATGCATTCCATTATAAAATGTATTCATTTATGAACCAGTAGTTAGAAGTAGAAAAGTTCTAACAGAAACCAGAAAGTTCATCTACAGCAACACCACACTGGATACGCCCAATCTCATCTGATCTTGGAAGCTAAGCAGTGTTGGGCCTGGTTAGTACTTGGATGGGATACCACCTGGGAATACAAGGTGCTGTAGATATTTTTATACTACCAACACCGTTCTGTTGATGCATTCCATTTGCAAACGTATTCATTTATGAACCAGTAGTTAGAAGTAGAAAAGTACTAACAGAAACCATAAAGCTCTTCTACAGCCACACCACACTGGATATGCCCAATCTCATCTGATCTTGGAAGCTAAGCAGTGTTGGTCCTGGTCAGTACTTGGATGGGAGACCACCTGGGAATACATAGGTGCTGTAGATATTTTTATACTGCCAACACTGTTCTGTTGATGCATTCCATTTTCAAACGTATTCATTTATGAACCAGTAGTTAGAAGTAGAAAAGTTCTAACAGAAACCACAAAGCTCATCTACAGCCACACCATACTGGATACGCCCAATCTCACCTGATCTTGGAAGCTAAGCAGTGTTGGGCTTGGTTAGTACTTGGATGGGAGACCACCTGGGAATACAAGGTGCTGTAGATATTTTTATACTGCCTACACCGTTCTGTTGATGCATTCCATTTTCAAATGCATTCATTTATGAACCAGTAGTTAGAAGTAGAAAAGTTCTAACAGAAACTGCAAAGCTCATCTACAGCCACATCACACTGGATACGCCCAATCTCATCTGATCTTGGAAGCTAAGCAGTGTTGGGCCTGGTTAGTACTTGAATGGGAAACCACCTGGGAATACAAGGTGCTGAAGATATTTTTATACTGCCAACACCGTTCTGTTGATGCATTCCATTTTCAAACCTATTCATTTATGAACCATTAGTTAGAAGTAGAAAAGTTCTAACAGAAACCACAAAGCTCATCTACAGCCACACCACACTGGATACGCCCAATCTCATCTGATCTTGGAAGCTAAGCAGTGTTGGGCCTGGTTAGTACTTGGATGGGAGACCTCCTGGGAATACAAGGTGCTGTAGATATTTTTATACTGCCAACACCGTTCTGTTGATGCATTCCATTTTAAAACGTGTTCATTTATGAACCAGTAGTTAGAAGTAGAAAAGTTCTAACAGAAACCACAAAGTTCATCTACAGCCACACCACATTGGATACGCCCAAGCTCATCTGATCTTGGAAGCTAAGCAGTGTTGGGCCTGGTTAGTACTTGGATGGGAGACCACCTGGGAATACAAGGTGCTGTAGAAATTTTTATACTACCAACACCGTTCTGTTGATGCATTCCATTTTCAAACTTATTCATTTATGAACCAGTAGTTAGAAGTAGAAAAGTACTAACAGAAACCATAAAGCTCTTCTACAGCCACACCACACTGGATACGCCCAATCTCATCTGATCTTGGAAGCTAAGCAGTGTTGGGCCTGGTTAGTACTTGGATGGGAGACCACCTGGGAATACTAGGTGCTGTAGATAATTTTATACTGCCAACACCGTTCTGTTGATGCATTCCATTTTAAAACTTATTCATTTATGAACCAGTAGTTAGAAGTAGAAAAGTTCTAACAGAAACCAGAAAGCTCATCTACAGCAACACCACACTGGATACGCCCAATCTCATATGATCTTGGAAGCTAAGCAGTGTTGGGCCTGGTTAGTACTTGGATGGGAGACCACCTGGGAATACAAGGTGCTGAAGATATTTTTATACTGCCAACACCGTTCTGTTGATGCATTCCATTTTCAAACCTATTCATTTATGAATCAGTAGTTAGAAGTAGAAAAGTTCTAACAGAAACCACAAAGCTCATCTACAGCCACACCACACTGGATACACCCAATCTCATCTGATCTTGGAAGCAAAGCAGTGTTGGGCCTGGTTAGTACTTGGATGGGAGACCACCTGGGAATACAAGGTGCTGTAGATATTTTTATACTGCCAACACCGTTCTGTTGATGCATTCCATTTTCAAATGTATTCATTTATGAACCAGTAGTTAGAAGTAGAAAAGTTCTAACAGAAACTGCAAAGCTCATCTACAGCCACACCACACTGGATACGCCCAATCTCATCTGATCTTGGAAGCTAAGCAGTGTTGGGCCTGGTTAGTACTTGGATGGGAGACCACCTGGGAATACAAGGTGCTGTAGATATTTTTATACTGCCAACACCGTTCTGTTGATGCATTCCATTTTCAAACGTATTCATTTATGAAACAGTAGTTAGAAGTAGAAAAGTTCTAACAGAAACCACAAAGCTCATCTACAGCCACACCACACTGGATATGCCCAATCTCATCTGATCTTGGAAGCTAAGCAGTGTTGGGCCTGGTTAGTACTTGGATTGGAGACCACCTGGGAATACAAGGTGCTGTAGATAATTTTATACTGCCAACACCGTTCTGTTGATGCATTCCATTATAAAATGTATTCATTTATGAACCAGTAGTTAGAAGTAGAAAAGTTCTAACAGAAACCAGAAAGTTCATCTACAGCAACACCACACTGGATACGCCCAATCTCATCTGATCTTGGAAGCTAAGCAGTGTTGGGCCTGGTTAGTACTTGGATGGGAGACCACCTGGGAATACTAGGTGCTGTAGATAATTTTATACTGCCAACACTGTTCTGTTGATGCATTCCATTTTCAAACGTATTCATTTATGAACCAGTAGTTAGAAGTAGAAAAGTTCTAACAGAAACCACAAAGCTCATCTACAGCCACACCATACTGGATACGCCCAATCTCACCTGATCTTGGAAGCTAAGCAGTGTTGGACTTGGTTAGTACTTGGATGGGAGACCACCTGGGAATACAAGGTGCTGTAGATATTTTTATACTGCCAACACCGTTCTGTTGATGCATTCCATTTTCAAACGTATTCATTTATGAACCAGTAGTTAGAAGTAGAAAAGTACTAACAGAAACGATAAAGCTCTTCTACAGCCACACCACACTGGATACGCCCAATCTCATCTGATCTTGGAAGATAAGCAGTGTTGGGCCTGGTTAGTACTTGGATGGGAGACCACCTGGGAATACTAGGTGCTGTAGATAATTTTATACTGCCAACACCGTTCTGTTGATGCATTCCATTTTAAAACTTATTCATTTATGAACCAGTAGTTAGAAGTAGAAAAGTTCTAACAGAAACGAGAAAGTTCATCTACAGCAAAACCACACTGGATACGCCCAATCTCATCTGATCTTGGAAGCTAAGCAGTGTTGGGCCTGGTTAGTACTTGAATGGGAAACCACCTGGGAATACAAGGTGCTGAAGATATTTTTATACTGCCAACACCGTTCTGTTGATGCATTCCATTTTCAAACCTATTCATTTATGAACCATTAGTTAGAAGTAGAAAAGTTCTAACAGAAACCACAAAGCTCATCTACAGCCACACCACACTGGATACGCCCAATCTCATCTGATCTTGGAAGCTAAGCAGTGTTGGGCCTGGTTAGTACTTGGATGGGAGACCACCTGGGAATACAAGGTGCTGTAGATATTTTTATACTGCCAACACCGTTCTGTTGATGCATTCCATTTTCAAATGCATTCATTTATGAACCAGTAGTTAGAAGTAGAAAAGTTCTAACAGAAACTGCAAAGCTCATCTACAGCCACACCACACTGGATACGCCCAATCTCATCTGATCTTGGAAGCTAAGCAGTGTTGGGCCTGGTTAGTACTTGAATGGGAAACCACCTGGGAATACAAGGTGCTGAAGATATTTTTATACTGCCAACACCGTTCTGTTGATGCATTCCATTTTCAAACCTATTCATTTATGAACCATTAGTTAGAAGTAGAAAAGTTCTAACAGAAACCACAAAGCTCATCTACAGCCACACCACACTGGATACGCCCAATCTCATCTGATCTTGGAAGCTAAGCAGTGTTGGGCCTGTTTAAGTACTTGGATGGGAGACCACCTGGGAATACAAGGTGCTGTAGATATTTTTATACTGCCAACACCGTTCTGTTGATGCATTCCATTTTAAAACGTGTTCATTTATGAACCAGTAGTTAGAAGTAGAAAAGTTCTAACAGAAACCACAAAGTTCATCTACAGCCACACCACATTGGATACGCCCAAGCTCATCTGATCTTGGAAGCTAAGCAGTGTTGGGCCTGGTTAGTACTTGGATGGGAGACCACCTGGGAATACAAGGTGCTGTAGAAATTTTTATACTACCAACACCGTTCTGTTGATGCATTCCATTTTCAAACTTATTCATTTATGAACCAGTAGTTAGAAGTAGAAAAGTACTAACAGAAACCATAAAGCTCTTCTACAGCCACACCACACTGGATACGCCCAATCTCATCTGATCTTGGAAGCTAAGCAGTGTTGGGCCTGGTTAGTACTTGGATGGGAGACCACCTGGGAATACTAGGTGCTGTAGATAATTTTATACTGCCAACACCGTTCTGTTGATGCATTCCATTTTTAAAATTATTCATTTATGAACCAGTAGTTAGAAGTTGAAAAGTTCTAACAGAAACCAGAAAGCTCATCTACAGCAACACCACACTGGATACGCCCAATCTCATATGATCTTGGAAGCTAAGCAGTGTTGGGCCTGGTTAGTACTTGGATGGGAGACCACCTGGGAATACAAGGTGCTGAAGATATTTTTATACTGCCAACACCGTTCTGTTGATGCATTCCATTTTCAAACCTATTCATTTATGAATCAGTAGTTAGAAGTAGAAAAGTTCTAACAGAAACCACAAAGCTCATCTACAGCCACACCACACTGGATACACCCAATCTCATCTGATCTTGGAAGCAAAGCAGTGTTGGGCCTGGTTAGTACTTGGATGGGAGACCACCTGGGAATACAAGGTGCTGTAGATATTTTTATACTGCCAACACCGTTCTGTTGATGCATTCCATTTTCAAATGTATTCATTTATGAACCAGTAGTTAGAAGTAGAAAAGTTCTAACAGAAACTGCAAAGCTCATCTACAGCCACACCACACTGGATACGCCCAATCTCATCTGATCTTGGAAGCTAAGCAGTGTTGGGCCTGGTTAGTACTTGGATGGGAGACCACCTGGAAATACAAGGTGCTGTAGATATTTTTATACTACCAACACCGTTCTGTTGATGCATTCCATTTTCAAACGTATTCATTTATGAAACAGTAGTTAGAAGTAGAAAAGTTCTAACAGAAACCACAAAGCTCATCTACAGCCACACCACACTGGATATGCCCAATCTCATCTGATCTTGGAAGCTAAGCAGTGTTGGGCCTGGTTAGTACTTGGATTGGAGACCACCTGGGAATACAAGGTGCTGTAGATAATTTTATACTGCCAACACCGTTCTGTTGATGCATTCCATTATAAAATGTATTCATTTATGAACCAGTAGTTAGAAGTAGAAAAGTTCTAACAGAAACCAGAAAGTTCATCTACAGCAACACCACACTGGATACGCCCAATCTCATCTGATCTTGGAAGCTAAGCAGTGATGGGCCTGGTTAGTACTTGGATGGGATACCACCTGGGAATACAAGGTGCTGTAGATATTTTTATACTACCAACACCGTTCTGTTGAGGCATTCCATTTTCAAACGTATTCATTTATGAACCAGTAGTTAGAAGTAGAAAAGTACTAACAGAAACCATAAAGCTCTTCTACAGCCACACCACACTGGATATGCCCAATCTCATCTGATCTTGGAAGCTAAGCAGTGTTGGTCCTGGTCAGTACTTGGATGGGAGACCACCTGGGAATACATAGGTGCTGTAGATATTTTTATACTGCCAACACTGTTCTGTTGATGCATTCCATTTTCAAACGTATTCATTTATGAACCAGTAGTTAGAAGTAGAAAAGTTCTAACAGAAACCACAAAGCTCATCTACAGCCACACCATACTGGATACGCCCAATCTCACCTGATCTTGGAAGCTAAGCAGTGTTGGGCTTGGTTAGTACTTGGATGGGAGACCACCTGGGAATACAAGGTGCTGTAGATATTTTTATACTGCCAACACCGTTCTGTTGATGCATTCCATTTTCAAACGTATTCATTTATGAACCAGTAGTTAGAAGTAGAAAAGTACTAACAGAAACGATAAAGCTCTTCTACAGCCACACCACACTGGATACGCCCAATCTCATCTGATCTTGGAAGCTAAGCAGTGTTGGGCCTGGTTAGTACTTGGATGGGAGACCACCTGGGAATACTAGGTGCTGTAGATAATTTTATACTGCCAACACCGTTCTGTTGATGCATTCCATTTTAAAACTTATTCATTTATGAACCAGTAGTTAGAAGTAGAAAAGTTCTAACAGAAACGAGAAAGTTCATCTACAGCAAAACCACACTGGATACGCCCAATCTCATCTGATCTTGGAAGCTAAGCAGTGTTGGGTCTGGTTAGTACTTGAATGGGAAACCACCTGGGAATACAAGGTGCTGAAGATATTTTTATACTGCCAACACCGTTCTGTTGATGCATTCCATTTTCAAACCTATTCATTTATGAACCATTAGTTAGAAGTAGAAAAGTTCTAACAGAAACCACAAAGCTCATCTACAGCCACACCACACTGGATACGCCCAATCTCATCTGATCTTGGAAGCTAAGCAGTGTTGGGCCTGGTTAGTACTTGGATGGGAGACCACCTGGGAATACAAGGTGCTGTAGATATTTTTATACTGCCAACACCGTTCTGTTGATGCATTCCATTTTCAAATGCATTCATTTATGAACCAGTAGTTAGAAGTAGAAAAGTTCTAACAGAAACTGCAAAGCTCATCTACAGCCACACCACACTGGATACGCCCAATCTCATCTGATCTTGGAAGCTAAGCAGTGTTGGGCCTGGTTAGTACTTGAATGGGAAACCACCTGGGAATACAAGGTGCTGAAGATATTTTTATACTGCCAACACCGTTCTGTTGATGCATTCCATTTTCAAACCTATTCATTTATGAACCATTAGTTAGAAGTAGAAAAGTTCTAACAGAAACCACAAAGCTCATCTACAGCCACACCACACTGGATACGCCCAATCTCATCTGATCTTGGAAGCTAAGCAGTGTTGGGCCTGGTTAGTACTTGGATGGGAGACCACCTGGGAATACAAGGTGCTGTAGATATTTTTATACTGCCAACACCGTTCTGTTGATGCATTCCATTTTAAAACGTGTTCATTTATGAACCAGTAGTTAGAAGTAGAAAAGTTCTAACAGAAACCACAAAGTTCATCTACAGCCACACCACATTGGATACGCCCAAGCTCATCTGATCTTGGAAGCTAAGCAGTGTTGGGCCTGGTTAGTACTTGGATGGGAGACCACCTGGGAATACAAGGTGCTGTAGAAATTTTTATACTACCAACACCGTTCTGTTGATGCATTCCATTTTCAAACTTATTCATTTATGAACCAGTAGTTAGAAGTAGGAAAGTACTAACAGAAACCATAAAGCTCTTCTACAGCCACACCACACTGGATACGCCCAATCTCATCTGATCTTGGAAGCTAAGCAGTGTTGGGCCTGGTTAGTACTTGGATGGGAGACCACCTGGGAATACTAGGTGCTGTAGATAATTTTATACTGCCAACACCGTTCTGTTGATGCATTCCATTTTAAAACGTATTCATTTATGAACCAGTAGTTAGAAGTAGAAAAGTTCTAACAGAAACCAGAAAGCTCATCTACAGCAACACCACACTGGATACGCCCAATCTCATATGATCTTGGAAGCTAAGCAGTGTTGGGCCTGGTTAGTACTTGGATGGGAGACCACCTGGGAATACAAGGTGCTGAAGATATTTTTATACTGCCAACACCGTTCTGTTGATGCATTCCATTTTCAAACCTATTCATTTATGAATCAGTAGTTAGAAGTAGAAAAGTTCTAACAGAAACCACAAAGCTCATCTACAGCCACACCACACTGGATACACCCAATCTCATCTGATCTTGGAAGCAAAGCAGTGTTGGGCCTGGTTAGTACTTGGATGGGAGACCACCTGGGAATACAAGGTGCTGTAGATATTTTTATACTGCCAACACCGTTCTGTTGATGCATTCCATTTTCAAATGTATTCATTTATGAACCAGTAGTTAGAAGTAGAAAAGTTCTAACAGAAACTGCAAAGCTCATCTACAGCCACACCACACTGGATACGCCCAATCTCATCTGATCTTGGAAGCTAAGCAGTGTTGGGCCTGGTTAGTACTTGGATGGGAGACCACCTGGAAATACAAGGTGCTGTAGATATTTTTATACTACCAACACCGTTCTGTTGATGCATTCCATTTTCAAACGTATTCATTTATGAAACAGTAGTTAGAAGTAGAAAAGTTCTAACAGAAACCACAAAGCTCATCTACAGCCACACCACACTGGATATGCCCAATCTCATCTGATCTTGGAAGCTAAGCAGTGTTGGGCCTGGTTAGTACTTGGATTGGAGACCACCTGGGAATACAAGGTGCTGTAGATAATTTTATACTGCCAACACCGTTCTGTTGATGCATTCCATTATAAAATGTATTCATTTATGAACCAGTAGTTAGAAGTAGAAAAGTTCTAACAGAAACCAGAAAGTTCATCTACAGCAACACCACACTGGATACGCCCAATCTCATCTGATCTTGGAAGCTAAGCAGTGATGGGCCTGGTTAGTACTTGGATGGGATACCACCTGGGAATACAAGGTGCTGTAGATATTTTTATACTACCAACACCGTTCTGTTGAGGCATTCCATTTTCAAACGTATTCATTTATGAACCAGTAGTTAGAAGTAGAAAAGTACTAACAGAAACCATAAAGCTCTTCTACAGCCACACCACACTGGATATGCCCAATCTCATCTGATCTTGGAAGCTAAGCAGTGTTGGTCCTGGTCAGTACTTGGATGGGAGACCACCTGGGAATACATAGGTGCTGTAGATATTTTTATACTGCCAACACTGTTCTGTTGATGCATTCCATTTTCAAACGTATTCATTTATGAACCAGTAGTTAGAAGTAGAAAAGTTCTAACAGAAACCACAAAGCTCATCTACAGCCACACCATACTGGATACGCCCAATCTCACCTGATCTTGGAAGCTAAGCAGTGTTGGGCTTGGTTAGTACTTGGATGGGAGACCACCTGGGAATACAAGGTGCTGTAGATATTTTTATACTGCCAACACCGTTCTGTTGATGCATTCCATTTTCAAACGTATTCATTTATGAACCAGTAGTTAGAAGTAGAAAAGTACTAACAGAAACGATAAAGCTCTTCTACAGCCACACCACACTGGATACGCCCAATCTCATCTGATCTTGGAAGCTAAGCAGTGTTGGGCCTGGTTAGTACTTGGATGGGAGACCACCTGGGAATACTAGGTGCTGTAGATAATTTTATACTGCCAACACCGTTCTGTTGATGCATTCCATTTTAAAACTTATTCATTTATGAACCAGTAGTTAGAAGTAGAAAAGTTCTAACAGAAACGAGAAAGTTCATCTACAGCAAAACCACACTGGATACGCCCAATCTCATCTGATCTTGGAAGCTAAGCAGTGTTGGGTCTGGTTAGTACTTGAATGGGAAACCACCTGGGAATACAAGGTGCTGAAGATATTTTTATACTGCCAACACCGTTCTGTTGATGCATTCCATTTTCAAACCTATTCATTTATGAACCATTAGTTAGAAGTAGAAAAGTTCTAACAGAAACCACAAAGCTCATCTACAGCCACACCACACTGGATACGCCCAATCTCATCTGATCTTGGAAGCTAAGCAGTGTTGGGCCTGGTTAGTACTTGGATGGGAGACCACCTGGGAATACAAGGTGCTGTAGATATTTTTATACTGCCAACACCGTTCTGTTGATGCATTCCATTTTCAAATGCATTCATTTATGAACCAGTAGTTAGAAGTAGAAAAGTTCTAACAGAAACTGCAAAGCTCATCTACAGCCACACCACACTGGATACGCCCAATCTCATCTGATCTTGGAAGCTAAGCAGTGTTGGGCCTGGTTAGTACTTGAATGGGAAACCACCTGGGAATACAAGGTGCTGAAGATATTTTTATACTGCCAACACCGTTCTGTTGATGCATTCCATTTTCAAACCTATTCATTTATGAACCATTAGTTAGAAGTAGAAAAGTTCTAACAGAAACCACAAAGCTCATCTACAGCCACACCACACTGGATACGCCCAATCTCATCTGATCTTGGAAGCTAAGCAGTGTTGGGCCTGGTTAGTACTTGGATGGGAGACCACCTGGGAATACAAGGTGCTGTAGATATTTTTATACTGCCAACACCGTTCTGTTGATGCATTCCATTTTAAAACGTGTTCATTTATGAACCAGTAGTTAGAAGTAGAAAAGTTCTAACAGAAACCACAAAGTTCATCTACAGCCACACCACATTGGATACGCCCAAGCTCATCTGATCTTGGAAGCTAAGCAGTGTTGGGCCTGGTTAGTACTTGGATGGGAGACCACCTGGGAATACAAGGTGCTGTAGAAATTTTTATACTACCAACACCGTTCTGTTGATGCATTCCATTTTCAAACTTATTCATTTATGAACCAGTAGTTAGAAGTAGGAAAGTACTAACAGAAACCATAAAGCTCTTCTACAGCCACACCACACTGGATACGCCCAATCTCATCTGATCTTGGAAGCTAAGCAGTGTTGGGCCTGGTTAGTACTTGGATGGGAGACCACCTGGGAATACTAGGTGCTGTAGATAATTTTATACTGCCAACACCGTTCTGTTGATGCATTCCATTTTAAAACGTATTCATTTATGAACCAGTAGTTAGAAGTAGAAAAGTTCTAACAGAAACCAGAAAGCTCATCTACAGCAACACCACACTGGATACGCCCAATCTCATATGATCTTGGAAGCTAAGCAGTGTTGGGCCTGGTTAGTACTTGGATGGGAGACCACCTGGGAATACAAGGTGCTGAAGATATTTTTATACTGCCAACACCGTTCTGTTGATGCATTCCATTTTCAAACCTATTCATTTATGAATCAGTAGTTAGAAGTAGAAAAGTTCTAACAGAAACCACAAAGCTCATCTACAGCCACACCACACTGGATACACCCAATCTCATCTGATCTTGGAAGCAAAGCAGTGTTGGGCCTGGTTAGTACTTGGATGGGAGACCACCTGGGAATACAAGGTGCTGTAGATATTTTTATACTGCCAACACCGTTCTGTTGATGCATTCCATTTTCAAATGTATTCATTTATGAACCAGTAGTTAGAAGTAGAAAAGTTCTAACAGAAACTGCAAAGCTCATCTACAGCCACACCACACTGGATATGCCCAATCTCATCTGATCTTGGAAGCTAAGCAGTGTTGGGCCTGGTTAGTACTTGGATTGGAGACCACCTGGGAATACAAGGTGCTGTAGATAATTTTATACTGCCAACACCGTTCTGTTGATGCATTCCATTATAAAATGTATTCATTTATGAACCAGTAGTTAGAAGTAGAAAAGTTCTAACAGAAACCAGAAAGTTCATCTACAGCAACACCACACTGGATACGCCCAATCTCATCTGATCTTGGAAGCTAAGCAGTGTTGGGCCTGGTTAGTACTTGGATAGGATACCACCTGGGAATACAAGGTGCTGTAGATATTTTTATACTACCAACACCGTTCTGTTGATGCATTCCATTTTCAAACGTATTCATTTATGAACCAGTAGTTAGAAGTAGAAAAGTACTAACAGAAACCATAAAGCTCTTCTACAGCCACACCACACTGGATATGCCCAATCTCATCTGATCTTGGAAGCTAAGCAGTGTTGGTCCTGGTCAGTACTTGGATGGGAGACCACCTGGGAATACATAGGTGCTGTAGATATTTTTATACTGCCAACACTGTTCTGTTGATGCATTCCATTTTCAAACGTATTCATTTATGAACCAGTAGTTAGAAGTAGAAAAGTTCTAACAGAAACCACAAAGCTCATCTACAGCCACACCATACTGGATACGCCCAATCTCACCTGATCTTGGAAGCTAAGCAGTGTTGGGCTTGGTTAGTACTTGGATGGGAGACCACCTGGGAATACAAGGTGCTGTAGATATTTTTATACTGCCAACACCGTTCTGTTGATGCATTCCATTTTCAAACGTATTCATTTATGAACCAGTAGTTAGAAGTAGAAAAGTTCTAACAGAAACCGCAAAGCTCATCTACAGCCACACCACACTGGATACGCCCAATCTCATCTGATCTAGGAAGCTAAGCAGTGTTGGGCCTGGTTAGTACTTGGATGGGAGACCACCTGGGAATACAAGGTGCTGTATAAATTTTTATACTACCAACACCGTTCTGTTGATGCATTCCATTTTCAAACTTATTCATTTATGAACCAGTAGTTAGAAGTAGAAAAGTACTAACAGAAACCATAAAGCTCTTCTACAGCCACACCACACTGGATACGCCCAATCTCATCTGATCTTGGAAGCTAAGCAGTGTTGGGCCTGGTTAGTACTTGGATGGGAGACCACCTGGGAATACTAGGTGCTGTAGATAATTTTATACTGCCAACACCGTTCTGTTGATGCATTCCATTTTAAAACTTATTCATTTATGAACCAGTAGTTAGAAGTAGAAAAGTTCTAACAGAAACCAGAAAGCTCATCTACAGCAACACCACACTGGATACGCCCAATCTCATCTGATCTTGGAAGATAAGCAGTGTTGGGCCTGGTTAGTACTTGGATGGGAGACCACCTGGGAATACAAGGTGCTGAATATATTTTTATGCTGCCAACACCGTTCTGTTGATGCATTCCATTTTCAAACCTATTCATTTATGAACCAGTAGTTAGAAGTAGAAAAGTTCTAACAGAAACCACAAAGCTCATCTACAGCCACACCACACTGGATACACCCAATCTCATATGATCTTGGAAGCTAAGCAGTGTTGGGCCTGGTTAGTACTTGGATGGGAGACCACCTGGGAATACAAGGTGCTGTAGATATTTTTATACTGCCAACACCGTTCTGTTGATGCATTCCATTTTCAAATGTATTCATTTATGAACCAGTAGTTAGAAGTAGAAAAGTTCTAACAGAAACTGCAAAGCTCATCTACAGCCACACCACACTGGATACGCCCAATCTCATCTGATCTTGGAAGCTAAGCAGTGTTGGGCCTGGTTAGTACTTGGATGGGAGACCACCTGGGAATACAAGGTGCTGTAGATATTTTTATACTGCCAACACCGTTCTGTTGATGCATTCCATTTTAAAATGTATTCATTTATGAACCAGTAGTTAGAAGTAGAAAAGTTCTAACAGAAACCATAAAGTTCATCTACAGTAACACCACACTGGATATGCCCAATCTCATCTGATCTTGGAAGCTAAGCAGTGTTGGGCCTGGTTAGTACTTGGATGGGATACCACCTGGGAATACAAGGTGCTGTAGATATTTTTATACTACCAACACCGTTCTGTTGATGCATTCCATTTTCAAACGTATTCATTTATGAACCAGTAGTTAGAAGTAGAAAAGTACTAACAGAAACCATAAAGCTCTTCTACAGCCACACCACACTGGATATGCCCAATCTCATCTGATCTTGGAAGCTAAGCAGTGTTGGTCCTGGTCAGTACTTGGATAGGAGACCACCTGGGAATACATAGGTGCTGTAGATATTTTTATACTGCCAACACTGTTCTGTTGATGCATTCCATTTTCAAACGTATTCATTTATGAACCAGTAGTTAGAAGTAGAAAAGTTCTAACAGAAACCACAAAGCTCATCTACAGCCACACCATACTGGATACGCCCAATCTCACCTGATCTTGGAAGCTAAGCAGTGTTGGGCTTGGTTAGTACTTGGATGGGAGACCACCTGGGAATACAAGGTGCTGTAGATATTTTTATACTGCCAACACCGTTCTGTTGATGCATTCCATTTTCAAACGTATTCATTTATGAACCAGTAGTTAGAAGTAGAAAAGTTCTAACAGAAACCACAAAGCTCATCTACAGCCACACCACATTGGATACGCCCAATCTCATCTGATCTTGGACGCTAAGCAGTGATGGGCCTGGTTAGTACTTGGATGGGAGACCACCTGGGAATACAAGGTGCTGTAGAAATTTTTATACTACCAACACCGTTCTGTTGATGCATTCCATTTTCAAACTTATTCATTTATGAACCAGTAGTTAGAAGTAGAAAAGTACTAACAGAAACGATAAAGCTCTTCTACAGCCACACCACACTGGATACGCCCAATCTCATCTGATCTTGGAAGCTAAGCAGTGTTGGGCCTGGTTAGTACTTGGATGGGAGACCAACTGGGAATACTAGGTGCTGTATATAATTTTATACTGCCAACACCGTTCTGTTGATGCATTCCATTTTCAAACCTATTCATTTATGAACCATTAGTTAGAAGTAGAAAAGTTCTAACAGAAACCACAAAGCTCATCTACAGCCACACCACACTGGATATGCCCAATCTCATCTGATCTTGGAAGCTAAGCAGTGTTGGTCCTGGTCAGTACTTGGATGGAAGACCACCTGGGAATACATAGGTGCTGTAGATATTTTTATACTGCCAACACTGTTCTGTTGATGCATTCCATTTTCAAACGTATTCATTTATGAACCAGTAGTTAGAAGTAGAAAAGTTCTAACAGAAACCACAAAGCTCATCTACAGCCACACCATACTGGATACGCCCAATCTCACCTGATCTTGGAAGCTAAGCAGTGTTGGGCTTCGTTAGTACTTGGATGGGAGACCACCAGGGAATACAAGGTGCTGTAGATATTTTTATACTGCCAACACCGTTCTGTTGATGCATTCCATTTTCAAACGTATTCATTTATGAACCAGTAGTTAGAAGTAGAAAAGTTCTAACAGAAACCACAAAGCTCATCTACAGCCACACCACATTGGATACGCCCAATCTCATCTGATCTTTTACGCTAAGCAGTGTTGGGCCTGGTTAGTACTTGGATGGGAGACCACCTGGGAATACAAGGTGTTGTAGATATTTTTATACTGCCAACACCGTTCTGTTGATGCATTCCATTTTCAAACGTATTTATTTATGAACCAGTAGTTAGAAGTAGAAAAGTTCTAACAGAAACCACAAAGCTCATCTACAGCCACACCACACTGGATACGCCCAATCTCGTCTCATCTTGGAAGCTAAGCAGTGTTGGGCCTTGTTAGTACTTGGATGGGAGACCACCTGGGAATACAAGGTGCTGTAGATATTTTTATACTGCCAACACTGTTCTGTTGATGCATTCCATTTTCAAACGTATTCATTTATGAACCAGTAGTTAGAAGTAGAAAAGTTCTAACAGAAACCACAAAGCTCATCTACAGCCACACCATACTGGATACGCCCAATCTCACCTGATCTTGGAAGCTAAGCAGTGTTGGGCTTGGTTAGTAATTGGATGGGAGACCACCTGGGAATACAAGGTGCTGTAGATATTTTTATACTGCCAACACCGTTCTGTTGATGCATTCCATTTTCAAACGTATTCATTTATGAACCAGTAGTTAGAAGTAGAAAAGTTCTAACAGAACCCACAAAGCTCATCTACAGCCACACCACACTGGATACGCCCAATCTCATCTGATCTTGGAAGCTAAGCAGTGTTGGGCCTGGTTAGTACTTGGATGGGAGACCACCTGGGAATACAAGGTGCTGTAGATATTTTTATACTACCAACACCGTTCTGTTGATGCATTCCATTTTCAAACTTATTCATTTATGAACCAGTAGTTAGAAGTAGAAAAGTACTAACAGAAACCATAAAGCTCTTCTACAGGCACACCACACTGGATATGCCCAATCTCATCTGATCTTGGAAGCTAAGCAGTGTTGGGCCTGGTTAGTACTTGGATGGGAGACCACCTGGGAATACAAGGTGCTGTAGATAATTTTATACTGCCAACACCGTTCTGTTGATGCATTCCATTTTAAAACGTATTCATTTATGAACCAGTAGTTAGAAGTAGAAAAGTTCTAACAGAAACCAGAAAGTTCATCTACAGCAGCACCACAGTGGATACGCCCAATCTCATCTGATCTTGGAAGCTAAGCAGTGTTGGGCCTGGTTAGTACTTGGATGGGAGACCACCTGGGAATACAAGGTGCTGTAGATATTTTTATACTACCAACACCGTTCTGTTGATGCATTCCATTTTCAAACGTATTCATTTATGAACCAGTAGTTAGAAGTAGAAAAGTTCTAACAGAAACCACAAAGCTCTTCTACAGCCACACCACACTGGATATGCCCAATCTCATCTGATCTTGGAAACTGGTCAGTACTTGGATGGGAGACCACCTGGGAATACATAGGTGCTGTAGATATTTTTATACTGCCAACACTGTTCTGTTGATGCATTCCATTTTCAAACGTATTAATTTATGAACCAGTAGTTAGAAGTAGAAAAGAAGTAGAAAAGTTCTAACAGAAACCACAAAGCTCATCTACAGCCACACCATACTGGATACACCCAATCTCACCTGATCTTGGAAGCTAAGCAGTGTTGGGCTTGGTTAGTACTTGGATGGGAGACCACCTGGGAATACAAGGTGCTGTAGATATTTTTATACTGCCAACACCGTTCTGTTGATGCATTCCATTTTCAAACGTATTCATTTATGAACCAGTAGTTAGAAGTAGAAAAGTTCCTTCAGAAACCACAAAGTTCATCTACAGCCACACCACACTGGATACGCCCAATCTTATCTGATCTTGGAAGCTAAGCAGTGTTGGGCCTGGTTAGTACTTGGATGGGAGACCACCTGGGAATACAAGGTGCTGTAGATATTTTTATACTGCCAACACCGTTCTGTTGATGCATTCCATTTTCAAACGTATTCATTTATGAAACAGTAGTTAGAAGTAGAAAAGTTCTAACAGAAACCACAAAGCTCATCTACAGCCACACCACACTGGATATGCCCAATCTCATCTGATCTTGGAAGCTAAGCAGTGTTGGGCCTGGTTAGTATTTGGATGGGAGACCACCTGGGAATACAAGGTGCTGTAGATAATTTTATACTGCCAACACCGTTCTGTTGATGCATTCCATTTTAAAATGTATTCATTTATGAACCAGTAGTTAGAAGTAGAAAAGTTCTAACAGAAACCAGAAAGTTCATCTACAGCAACACCACACTGGATACGCCCAATCTCATCTGATCTTGGAAGCTAAGCAGTGTTGGGCCTGGTTAGTACTTGGATGGGATACCACCTGGGAATACAAGGTGCTGTAGATATTTTTATACTACCAACACCGTTCTGTTGATGCATTCCATTTTAAAACGTATTCATTTATGAACCAGTAGTTAGAAGTAGAAAAGTTCTAACAGAAACCATAAAGCTTATCTACAGCCACACCACACTGGATGCGCCCAATCTCATCTGATCTTGGAAGCTAAGCAGTGTTGGGCCTGGTTAGTACTTGGATGGGAGACCACCTGGGAATACAAGGTGCTGTAGATATTTTTATACTACCAACACCGTTCTGTTGATGCATTCCATTTTCAAACGTATTCATTTATGAACCAGTAGTTAGAAGTAGAAAAGTTCTAACAGAAACCAGAAAGTTCATCTACAGCAGCACCACACTGGATACGCCCAATCTCATCTGATCTTGGAAGCTAAGCAGTGTTGGGCCTGGTTAGTACTTGGATGGGAGACCACCTGGGAATACAAGGTGCTGTAGATATTTTTATACTACCAACACCGTTCTGTTGATGCATTCCATTTTCAAACGTATTCATTTATGAACCAGTAGTTAGAAGTAGAAAAGTTCTAACAGAAACCACAAAGCGCATCTACAGCCACACCACACTGGATATGCCCAATCTCATCTGATCTTGGAAGCTAAGCAGTGTTGGGCCTGGTTAGTATTTGGATGGGAGTCCACCTGGGAATACAAGGTGCTGTAGATAATTTTATACTGCCAACACCGTTCTGTTGATGCATTCCATTTTAAAACATATTCATTTATGAACCAGTAGTTAGAAGTAGAAAAGTTCTAACAGAAACCACAAAGTTCATCTACAGCCACACCACATTGGATACGCCCAATCTCATCTGATCTTGGAAGCTAAGCAGTGTTGGGCCTGGTTAGTACTTGGATGGGAGACCACCTGGGAATACAAGGTGCTGTAGATATTTTTATACTGCCAACACCGTTCTGTTGATGCATTCCATTTTCAAACGTATTCATTTATGAAACAGTAGTTAGTAGTAGAAAAGTTCTAACAGAAACCACAAAGCTCATCTACAGCCACACCACACTGGATACGCCCAATCTCATCTGATCTTGGAAGCTAAGCAGTGTTGGGCCTGGTTAGTACTTGAATGGGAGACCACCTGGGAATACAAGGTGCTGTAGATATTTTTATACTGCCAACACCGTTCTGTTGATGCATTCCATTTTCAAACGTATTCATTTATGAACCAGTAGTTAGAAGTAGAAAAGTTCTAACAGAAACCACAAAGCTCATCTACAGCCACACCACACTGGATACGCCCAATCTCATCTGATCTTGGAAGCTAAGCAGTGTTGGGCCTGGTTAGTACTTGGATGGGAGTCCACCTGGGAATACAAGGTGCTGTAGATAATTTTATACTGCCAACACCGTTCTGTTGATGCATTCCATTTTAAAACGTATTCATTTATGAACCAGTAGTTAGAAGTAGAAAAGTTCTAACAGAAACCACAAAGTTCATCTACAGACACACCACATTGGATACGCCCAAGCTCATCTGATCTTGGAAGCTAAGCAGTGTTGGGCCTGGTTAGTACTTGGATGGGAGACCACCTGGGAATACAAGGTGCTGTAGATATTTTTATACTGCCAACACCGTTCTGTTGATGCATTCCATTTTAAAACGTATTCATTTATGAACCAGTAGTTAGAAGTAGGAAAGTTCCTTCAGAAACCACAAAGTTCATCTACAGCCACACCACACTGGATACGCCCAATCTCATCTGATCTTGGAAGCTAAGCAGTGTTGGGCCTGGTTAGTACTTGGATGGGAGACCACCTGGGAATACAAGGTGCTGTAGATATTTTTATACTGCCAACACCGTTCTGTTGATGCATTCCATTTTCAAACGTATTCATTTATGAAACAGTAGTTAGAAGTAGAAAAGTTCTAACAGAAACCACAAAGCTCATCTACAGCCACACCACACTGGATATGCCCAATCTCATCTGATCTTGGAAGCTAAGCAGTGTTGGGCCTGGTTAGTACTTGGATGGGAGACCACCTGGGAATACAAGGTGCTGTAGATAATTTTATACTGCCAACACCGTTCTGTTGATGCATTCCATTTTAAAATGTATTCATTTATGAACCAGTAGTTAGAAGTAGAAAAGTTCTAACAGAAACCAGAAAGTTCATCTACAGCAACACCACACTGGATACGCCCAATCTCATCTGATCTTGGAAGCTAAGCAGTGTTGGGCCTGGTTAGTATTTGGATGGGAGTCCACCTGGGAATACAAGGTGCTGTAGATAATTTTATACTGCCAACACCGTTCTGTTGATGCATTCCATTTTCAAACGTATTCATTTATAAACCAGTAGTTAGAAGTAGAAAAGTTCTAACAGAAACCACAAAGCGCATCTACAGCCACACCACACTGGATATGCCCAATCTCATCTGATCTTGGAAGCTAAGCAGTGTTGGGCCTGGTTAGTATTTGGATGGGAGTCCACCTGGGAATACAAGGTGCTGTAGATAATTTTATACTGCCAACACCGTTCTGTTGATGCATTCCATTTTAAAACATATTCATTTATGAACCAGTAGTTAGAAGTAGAAAAGTTCTAACAGAAACCACAAAGTTCATCTACAGCCACACCACATTGGGTACGCCCAATCTCATCTGATCTTGGAAGCTAAGCAGTGTTGGGCCTGGTTAGTACTTGGATGGGAGACCACCTGGGAATACAAGGTGCTGTAGATATTTTTATACTGCCAACACCGTTCTGTTGATGCATTCCATTTTCAAACGTATTCATTTATGAACCAGTAGTTAGTAGTAGAAAAGTTCTAACAGAAACCACAAAGCTCATCTACAGCCACACCACACTGGATACGCCCAATCTCATCTGATCTTGGAAGCTAAGCAGTGTTGGGCCTGGTTAGTACTTGAATGGGAGACCACCTGGGAATACAAGGTGCTGTAGATATTTTTATACTGCCAACACCGTTCTGTTGATGCATTCCATTTTCAAACGTATTCATTTATGAACCAGTAGTTAGAAGTAGAAAAGTTCTAACAGAAACCACAAAGCTCATCTACAGCCACACCACACTGGATACGCCCAATCTCATCTGATCTTGGAAGCTAAGCAGTGTTGGGCCTGGTTAGTACTTGGATGGGAGTCCACCTGGGAATACAAGGTGCTGTAGATAATTTTATACTGCCAACACCGTTCTGTTGATGCATTCCATTTTAAAACGTATTCATTTATGAACCAGTAGTTAGAAGTAGAAAAGTTCTAACAGAAACCACAAAGTTCATCTACAGACACACCACATTGGATACGCCCAAGCTCATCTGATCTTGGAAGCTAAGCAGTGTTGGGCCTGGTTAGTACTTGGATGGGAGACCACCTGGGAATACAAGGTGCTGTAGATATTTTTATACTGCCAACACCGTTCTGTTGATGCATTCCATTTTAAAACGTATTCATTTATGAACCAGTAGTTAGAAGTAGGAAAGTTCCTTCAGAAACCACAAAGTTCATCTACAGCCACACCACACTGGATACGCCCAATCTCATCTGATCTTGGAAGCTAAGCAGTGTTGGGCCTGGTTAGTACTTGGATGGGAGACCACCTGGGAATACAAGGTGCTGTAGATATTTTTATACTGCCAACACCGTTCTGTTGATGCATTCCATTTTCAAACGTATTCATTTATGAAACAGTAGTTAGAAGTAGAAAAGTTCTAACAGAAACCACAAAGCTCATCTACAGCCACACCACACTGGATATGCCCAATCTCATCTGATCTTGGAAGCTAAGCAGTGTTGGGCCTGGTTAGTACTTGGATGGGAGACCACCTGGGAATACAAGGTGCTGTAGATAATTTTATACTGCCAACACCGTTCTGTTGATGCATTCCATTTTAAAATGTATTCATTTATGAACCAGTAGTTAGAAGTAGAAAAGTTCTAACAGAAACCAGAAAGTTCATCTACAGCAACACCACACTGGATACGCCCAATCTCATCTGATCTTGGAAGCTAAGCAGTGTTGGGCCTGGTTAGTACTTGGATGGGAGACCACCTGGGAATACAAGGTGTTGTAGATATTTTTATACTGCCAACACCGTTCTGTTGATGCATTCCATTTTCAAACGTATTCATTTATGAACCAGTAGTTAGAAGTAGAAAAGTTCAAACAGAAACCACAAAGCTCATCTACAGCCACACCACACTGGATACGCCCAATCTCATCTGATCTTGGAAGCTAAGCAGTGTTGGGCCTGGTTAGTACTTGGATGGGAGACCACCTGGGAATACAAGGTGCTGTAGATATTTTTATACTACCAACACCGTTCTGTTGATGCATTCCATTTTAAAACGTATTCATTTATGAACCAGTAGTTAGAAGTAGAAAAGTTCTAACAGAAACCATAAAGCTTATCTACAGCCACACCACACTGGATACACCCAATCTCATCTGCTCTTGGAAGCTAAGCAGTGTTGGGCCTGGTTAGTACTTGGATGGGAGACCACCTGGGAATACAAGGTGCTGTAGATATTTTTATACTACCAACACCGTTCTGTTGATGCATTCCATTTTCAAACGTATTCATTTATGAACCAGTAGTTAGAAGTAGAAAAGTACTAACAGAAACCATAAAGCTCTTCTACAGCCACACCACACTGGATATGCCCAATCTCATCTGATCTTGGTAGCTAAGCAGTGTTGGGCCTGGTTGGTACTTGGATGGGAGACCACCTGGGAATACAAGGTGCTGTAGATAATTTTATACTGCCAACACCGTTCTGTTGATGCATTCCATTTTAAAACGTATTTATTTATGAACCAGTAGTTAGAAGTAGAAAAGTTCTAACAGAAACCAGAAAGTTCATCTACAGCAGCACCACACTGGATACGCCCAATCTCATCTGATCTTGGAAGCTAAGCAGTGTTGGGCCTGGTTAGTACTTGGATGGGAGACCACCTGGGAATACAAGGTGCTGTAGATATTTTTATACTGCCAACACCGTTCTGTTGATGCATTCCATTTTCAAACGTATTCATTTATGAACCAGTAGTTAGAAGTATAAAAGTTCTAACAGAAACCACAAAGCTCATCTACAGCCACACTACACTGGATACGCCCAATCTCATCTGATCTTGGAAGCTAAGCAGTGTTGGGCCTGGTTAGTACTTGGATGGGAGACCACCTGGGAATACAAAGTGCTGTAGATATTTTTATACTGCCAACACCGTTCTGTTGATGCATTCCATTTTCAAACGTATTCATTTATGAACCAGTAGTTAGAAGTAGAAAAGTTCTAACAGAAACCATAAAGCTTATCTACAGCCACACCACACTGCATACGCCCAATCTCATCTGATCTTGGAAGCTAAGCAGTGTTGGGCCTGGTTAGTACTTGGATGGGAGACCACCTGGGAATACAAGGTGCTGTAGATATTTTTATACTACCAACACCGTTCTGTTGATGCATTCCATTTTCAAACGTATTCATTTATGAACCAGTAGTTAGAAGTAGAAAAGTACTAACAGAAACCATAAAGCTCTTCTACAGCCACACCACACTGGATACGCCCAATCTCATCTGATCTTGGAAGCTAAGCAGTGTTGGGCCTGGTTAGTACTTGGATGGGAGACCACCTGGGAATACAAGGTGCTGTAGATATTTTTATACTACCAACACCGTTCTGTTGATGCATTCCATTTTCAAACGTATTCATTTATGAACCAGTAGTTAGTAGTAGAAAAGTTCTAACAGAAACCACAAAGCTCATCTACAGCCACACCATACTGGATACGTCCAATCTCACCTGATCTTGGAAGCTAAGCAGTGTTGGGCTTGGTTAGTATTTGGATGGGAGACCACCTGGGAATACAAGGTGCTGTAGATATTTTTAAACTGCCAACACCGTTCTGTTGATGCATTCCATTTTCAAACGTATTCATTTATGAACCAGTAGTTAGAAGTAGAAAAGTTCTAACAGAAACCACAAAGCTCATCTACAGCCACACCACATTGGATACGCCCAATCTCATCTGATCTTGGACGCTAAGCAGTGTTGGGCCTGGTTAGTACTTGGATGGGAGACCACCTGGGAATACAAGGTGTTGTAGATATTTTTATACTGCCAACACCGTTCTGTTGATGCATTCCATTTTCAAACGTATTCATTTATGAACCAGTAGTTAGAAGTAGAAAAGTTCTAACAGAAACCACAAAGCTCATCTACAGCCACACCACACTGGATACGCCCAATCTCGTCTGATCTTGGAAGCTAAGCAGTGTTGGGCCTTGTTAGTACTTGGATGGGAGACCACCTGGGAATACAAGGTGCTGTAGATATTTTTATACTGCCAACACTGTTCTGTTGATGCATTCCATTTTCAAACGTATTCATTTATGAACCAGTAGTTAGAAGTAGAAAAGTTCTAACAGAAACCACAAAGCTCATCTACAGCCACACCATACTGGATACGCCCAATCTCACCTGATCTTGGAAGCTAAGCAGTGTTGGGCTTGGTTAGTACTTGGATGGGAGACCACCTGGGAATACAAAGTGCTGTAGATATTTTTATACTGCTAACACCGTTCTGTTGATGCATTCCATTTTCAAACGTATTCATTTATGAACCAGTAGTTAGAAGTAGAAAAGTTCAAACAGAAACCACAAAGCTCATCTACAGCCACACCACACTGGATACGCCCAATCTCATCTGATCTTGGAAGCTAAGCAGTGTTGGGCCTGGTTAGTACTTGGATGGGAGACCACCTGGGAATACAAGGTGCTGTAGATATTTTTATACTACCAACACCGTTCTGTTGATGCATTCCATTTTAAAACGTATTCATTTATGAACCAGTAGTTAGAAGTAGAAAAGTTCTAACAGAAACCATAAAGCTTATCTACAGCCACACCACACTGGATACACCCAATCTCATCTGCTCTTGGAAGCTAAGCAGTGTTGGGCCTGGTTAGTACTTGGATGGGAGACCACCTGGGAATACAAGGTGCTGTAGATATTTTTATACTACCAACACCGTTCTGTTGATGCATTCCATTTTCAAACGTATTCATTTATGAACCAGTAGTTAGAAGTAGAAAAGTACTAACAGAAACCATAAAGCTCATCTACAGCCACACCACACTGGATATGCCCAATCTCATCTGATCTTGGTAGCTAAGCAGTGTTGGGCCTGGTTGGTACTTGGATGGGAGACCACCTGGGAATACAAGGTGCTGTAGATAATTTTATACTGCCAACACCGTTCTGTTGATGCATTCCATTTTAAAACGTATTTATTTATGAACCAGTAGTTAGAAGTAGAAAAGTTCTAACAGAAACCAGAAAGTTCATCTACAGCAGCACCACACTGGATACGCCCAATCTCATCTGATCTTGGAAACTAAGCAGTGTTGGGCCTGGTTAGTACTTGGATGGGAGACCACCTGGGAATACAAGGTGCTGTAGATATTTTTATACTGCCAACACCGTTCTGTTGATGCATTCCATTTTCAAACGTATTCATTTATGAACCAGTAGTTAGAAGTATAAAAGTTCTAACAGAATCCACAAAGCTCATCTACAGCCACACTACACTGGATACGCCCAATCTCATCTGATCTTGGAAGCTAAGCAGTGTTGGGCCTGGTTAGTACTTGGATGGGAGACCACCTGGGAATACAAAGTGCTGTAGATATTTTTATACTGCCAACACCGTTCTGTTGATGCATTCCATTTTCAAACATATTCATTTATGAACCAGTAGTTAGAAGTAGAAAAGTTCTAACAGAAACCATAAAGCTTATCTACAGCCACACCACACTGCATACGCCCAATCTCATCTGATCTTGGAAGCTAAGCAGTGTTGGGCCTGGTTAGTACTTGGATGGGAGACCACCTGGGAATACAAGGTGCTGTAGATATTTTTATACTACCAACACCGTTCTGTTGATGCATTCCATTTTCAAACGTATTCATTTATGAACCAGTAGTTAGAAGTAGAAAAGTACTAACAGAAACCATAAAGCTCTTCTACAGCCACACCACACTGGATACGCCCAATCTCATCTGATCTTGGAAGCTAAGCAGTGTTGGGCCTGGTTAGTACTTGGATGGGAGACCACCTGGGAATACAAGGTGCTGTAGATATTTTTATACTACCAACACCGTTCTGTTGATGCATTCCATTTTCAAACGTATTCATTTATGAACCAGTAGTTAGAAGTAGAAAAGTTCTAAAAGAAACCATAAAGCTCTTCTACAGCCACACCACACTGGATATGCCCAATCTCATCTGATCTTGGAAACTGGTCAGTACTTGGATGGGAGACCACCTGGGAATACATAGGTGCTGTAGATATTTTTATACTGCCAACACTGTTCTGTTGATGCATTCCATTTTCAAACGTATTAATTTATGAACCAGTAGTTAGAAGTAGAAAAGAAGTAGAAAAGTTCTAACAGAAACCACAAAGCTCATCTACAGCCACACCATACTGGATACACCCAATCTCACCTGATCTTGGAAGCTAAGCAGTGTTGGGCTTGGTTAGTACTTGGATGGGAGACCACCTGGGAATACAAGGTGCTGTAGATATTTTTATACTGCCAACACCGTTCTGTTGATGCATTCCATTTTCAAACGTATTCATTTATGAACCAGTAGTTAAAAGTAGAAAAGTTCCTTTAGAAACCACAAAGTTCATCTACAGCCACACCACACTGGATACGCCCTATCTTATCTGATCTTGGAAGCTAAGCAGTGTTGGGCCTGGTTAGTACTTGGATGGGAGACCACCTGGGAATACAAGGTGCTGTAGATATTTTTATACTGCCAACACCGTTCTGTTGATGCATTCCATTTTCAAACGTATTCATTTATGAAACAGTAGTTAGAAGTAGAAAAGTACTAACAGAAACCATAAAGCTCTTCTAC
>NC_086446.1:117282138-117284638 GCF_028390025.1 Pseudophryne corroboree | reverse complement strand
TGCATACGCCCAATCTCATCTGATCTTGGAAGCTAAGCAGTGTTGGGCCTGGTTAGTACTTGGATGGGAGACCACCTGGGAATACAAGGTGCTGTAGATATTTTTATACTACCAACACCGTTCTGTTGATGCATTCCATTTTCAAACGTATTCATTTATGAACCAGTAGTTAGAAGTAGAAAAGTTCTAACAGAAACCACAAAGCTCATCTACAGCCACACCATACTGGATACGTCCAATCTCACCTGATCTTGGAAGCTAAGCAGTGTTGGGCTTGGTTAGTACTTGGATGGGAGACCACCTGGGAATACAAGGTGCTGTAGATATTTTTAAACTGCCAACACCGTTCTGTTGATGCATTCCATTTTCAAACGTATTCATTTATGAACCAGTAGTTAGAAGTAGAAAAGTTCTAACAGAAACCACAAAGCTCATCTACAGCCACACCACATTGGATACGCCCAATCTCATCTGATCTTGGACGCTAAGCAGTGTTGGGCCTGGTTAGTACTTGGATGGGAGACCACCTGGGAATACAAGGTGTTGTAGATATTTTTATACTGCCAACACCGTTCTGTTGATGCATTCCATTTTCAAACGTATTCATTTATGAACCAGTAGTTAGAAGTAGAAAAGTTCTAACAGAAACCACAAAGCTCATCTACAGCCACACCACACTGGATACGCCCAATCTCGTCTGATCTTGGAAGCTAAGCAGTGTTGGGCCTTGTTAGTACTTGGATGGGAGACCACCTGGGAATACAAGGTGCTGTAGATATTTTTATACTGCCAACACTGTTCTGTTGATGCATTCCATTTTCAAACGTATTCATTTATGAACCAGTAGTTAGAAGTAGAAAAGTTCTAACAGAAACCACAAAGCTCATCTACAGCCACACCATACTGGATACGCCCAATCTCACCTGATCTTGGAAGCTAAGCAGTGTTGGGCTTGGTTAGTACTTGGATGGGAGACCACCTGGGAATACAAAGTGCTGTAGATATTTTTATACTGCTAACACCGTTCTGTTGATGCATTCCATTTTCAAACGTATTCATTTATGAACCAGTAGTTAGAAGTAGAAAAGTTCTAACAGAAACCACAAAGCTCATCTACAGCCACACCACACTGGATACGCCCAATCTCGTCTGATCTTGGAAGCTAAGCAGTGTTGGGCCTTGTTAGTACTTGGATGGGAGACCACCTGGGAATACAAGGTGTTGTAGATATTTTTATACTGCCAACACCGTTCTGTTGATGCATTCCATTTTCAAACGTATTCATTTATGAACCAGTAGTTAGAAGTAGAAAAGTTCAAACAGAAACCACAAAGCTCATCTACAGCCACACCACACTGGATACGCCCAATCTCATCTGATCTTGGAAGCTAAGCAGTGTTGGGCCTGGTTAGAACTTGGATGGGAGACCACCTGGGAATACAAGGTGCTGTAGATATTTTTATACTACCAACACCGTTCTGTTGATGCATTCCATTTTAAAACCTATTCATTTATGAACCAGTAGTTAGAAGTAGAAAAGTTCTAACAGAAACCATAAAGCTTATCTACAGCCACACCACACTGGATACACCCAATCGCATCTGCTCTTGGAAGCTAAGCAGTGTTGGGCCTGGTTAGTACTTGGATGGGAGACCACCTGGGAATACAAGGTGCTGTAGATATTTTTATACTACCAACACCGTTCTGTTGATGCATTCCATTTTCAAACGTATTCATTTATGAACCAGTAGTTAGAAGTAGAAAAGTACTAACAGAAACCATAAAGCTCATCTACAGCCACACCACACTGGATATGCCCAATCTCATCTGATCTTGGTAGCTAAGCAGTGTTGGGCCTGGTTGGTACTTGGATGGGAGACCACCTGGGAATACAAGGTGCTGTAGATAATTTTACACTGCCAACACCGTTCTGTTGATGCATTCCATTTTAAAACGTATTTATTTATGAACCAGTAGTTAGAAGTAGAAAAGTTCTAACAGAAACCAGAAAGTTCATCTACAGCAGCACCACACTGGATACGCCCAATCTCATCTGATCTTGGAAACTAAGCAGTGTTGGGCCTGGTTAGTACTTGGATGGGAGACCACCTGGGAATACAAGGTGCTGTAGATATTTTTATACTGCCAACACCGTTCTGTTGATGCATTCCATTTTCAAACGTATTCATTTATGAACCAGTAGTTAGAAGTATAAAAGTTCTAACAGAAACCACAAAGCTCATCTACAGCCACACTACACTCGATACGCCCAATCTCATCTGATCTTGGAAGCTAAGCAGTGTTGGGCCTGGTTAGTACTTGGATGGGAGACCACCTGGGAATACAAAGTGCTGTAGATATTTTTATACTGCCAACACCGTTCTGTTGATGCATTCCATTTTCAAACATATTCATTTATGAACCAGTAGTTAGAAGTAGAAAAGTTCTAACAGAAACCATAAAGCTTATCTACAGCCACACCACACTGCATACGCCCAAT
>NC_086446.1:117264638-117277138 GCF_028390025.1 Pseudophryne corroboree | reverse complement strand
GTTGGGCCTGGTTAGTACTTGGATGGGAGACCACCTGGGAATACAAGGTGCTGTAGATATTTTTATACTACCAACACCGTTCTGTTGATGCATTCCATTTTCAAACGTATTCATTTATGAACCAGTAGTTAGAAGTAGAAAAGTACTAACAGAAACCATAAAGCTCTTCTACAGCCACAACACACTGGATACGCCCAATCTCATCTGATCTTGTAAGCTAAGCAGTGTTGGGCCTGGTTAGTACTTGGATGGGAGACCACCTGGGAATACAAGGTGCTGTAGATATTTTTATACTACCAACACCGTTCTGTTGATGCATTCCATTTTCAAACGTATTCATTTATGAACCAGTAGTTAGAAGTAGAAAAGTACTAACAGAAACCATAAAGCTCTTCTACAGCCACACCACACTGGATATGCCCAATCTCATCTGATCTTGGAAGCTAAGCAGTGTTGGGCCTGGTTAGTACTTGAATGGGAGACCACCTGGGAATACAAGATGCTGTAGATAATTTTATACTGCCAACACCGTTCTGTTGATGCATTCCATTTTAAAACGTATTCATTTATGAACAAGTAGTTAGAAGTAGAAAAGTTCTAACAGAAACCAGAAAGTTCATCTACAGCAACACCACACTGGATACGCCCAATCTCATCTGATCTTGGAAGCTAAGCAGTGTTGGGCCTAGTTAGTACTTGGATGGGAGACCACCTGGGAATACAAGGTGCTGTAGATATTTTTATACTACCAACACCGTTCTGTTGATGCATTCAATTTTCAAACGTATTCATTTATGAACCAGTAGTTAGAAGTAGAAAAGTACTAACAGAAACCATAAAGCTTTTCTACAGCCACACCACACTGGATATGCCCAATCTCATCTGATCTTAGAAGCTAAGCAGTGTTGGGCCTGGTTAGTACTTGGATGGGAGACCACCTGGGAATACATAGGTGCTGTAGATAATTTTATACTGCCAACACCGTTCTGTTGATGCATTCCATTTTCAAACGTATTCATTTATGAACCAGTAGTTAGAAGTAGAAAAGTTCAAACAGAAACCACAAAGCTCATCTACAGCCTCACCACACTGGATACGCCCAATATCATCTGATCTAGGAAGCTAAGCAGTGTTGGGCCTGGTTAGTACTTGGATGGGAGACCACCTGGGAATACAAGGTGCTGTAGATATTTTTATACTACCAACACCGTTCTGTTGATGCATTCCATTTTAAAACGTATTCATTTATGAACCAGTAGTTAGAAGTAGAAAAGTTCTAACAGAAACCAGAAAGTTCATCTACAGCAACACCACACTGGATACGCCCAATCTCATCTGATCTTGGAAGCTAAGCAGTGTTGGGCCTGGTTAGTACTTGGATGGGAGACCACCTGGGAATACGAGGTGCTGTAGATATTTTTATACTGCCAACACCGTTCTGTTGATGCATTCCATTTTCAAACGTATTCATTTATGAACCAGAAGTTAGAAGTAGAAAAGTTCTAACAGAAACCACAAAGCTCATCTACAGCCACACCACACTGGATTCGCCCAATCTCATCTGATCTTGGAAGCTAAGCAGTGTTGGGCCTGGTTAGTACTTGGATGGGAGACCACCTGGGAATACAAGGTGCTGTAGATATTTTTATACTACCAACACCGTTCTGTTGATGCATTCCATTTTCAAACGTATTCATTTATGAACCAGTAGTTAGAAGTAGAAAAGTTCTAACGGAAACCATAAAACTCATTTACAGCCACACCACACTGGATACGCCCAATCTCATCTGATCTTGGAAGCTAAGCAGTGTTGGGCCTGGTTAGTACTCGGATGGGAGACCACCTGGGAATACAAGGTGCTGTAGATATTTTTATACTACCAACACCGTTCTGTTGATGCATTCCATTTTCAAACGTATTCATTTATGAACCAGTAGTTAGAAGTAGAAAAGTACTAACAGAAACCATAAAGCTCTTCTACAGCCACACCACACTGGATACGCCCAATCTCATCTGATCTTGTAAGCTAAGCAGTGTTGGGCCTGGTTAGTACTTGGATGGGAGACCACCTGGGAATACAAGGTGCTGTAGATATTTTTATACTACCAACACCGTTCTGTTGATGCATTCCATTTTCAAACGTATTCATTTATGAACCAGTAGTTAGAAGTAGAAAAGTACTAACAGAAACCATAAAGCTCTTCTACAGCCACACCACACTGGATATGCCCAATCTCATCTGATCTTGGAAGCTAAGCAGTGTTGGGCCTGGTTAGTACTTGAATGGGAGACCACCTGGGAATACAAGGTGCTGTAGATAATTTTATACTGCCAACACCGTTCTGTTGATGCATTCCATTTTAAAACGTATTCATTTATGAACAAGTAGTTAGAAGTAGAAAAGTTCTAACAGAAACCAGAAAGTTCATCTACAGCAACACCACACTGGATACGCCCAATCTCATCTGATCTTGGAAGCTAAGCAGTGTTGGGCCTGGTTAGTACTTGGATGGGAGACCACCTGGGAATACAAGGTGCTGTAGATATTTTTATACTGCCAACACCGTTCTGTTGATGCATTCCATTTTCAAACGTATTCATTTATGAACCAGTAGTTAGAAGTAGAAAAGTTCTAACAGAAACCACAAAGCTCATCTACAGCCACACCACACTGGATTCGCCCAATCTCATCTGATCTTGGAAGCTAAGCAGTGTTGGGCCTGGTTAGTACTTGGATGGGAGACCACCTGGGAATACAAGGTGCTGTAGATATTTTTATACTGCCAACACCGTTCTGTTGATGCATTCCATTTTCAAACGTATTCATTTATGAACCAGTAGTTAGAAGTAGAAAAGTTCTAACAGAAACTTCAAAGCTCTTCTACAGCCACACCACACTGGATTCGCCCAATCTCATCTGATCTTGGAAGCTAAGCAGTGTTGGGCCTGGTTAGTACTTGGATGGGAGACCACCTGGGAATACAAGGTGCTGTAGATATTTTTATACTAACAACACCGTTCTGTTGATGCATTCCATTTTCAAACGTATTCATTTATGAACCAGTAGTTAGAAGTAGAAAAGTTCTAACAGAAACCATAAAACTCATCTACAGCCACACCACACTGGATACGCCCAATCTCATCTGATCTTGGAAGCTAAGCAGTGTTGGGCCTGGTTAGTACTTGGATGGGAGACCACCTGGGAATACAAGGTGCTGTAGATATTTTTATACTACTAACACCGTTCTGTTGATGCATTCCATTTTCAAACGTATTCATTTATGAACCAGTAGTTAGAAGTAGAAAAGTACTAACAGAAACCATAAAGCTCTTCTACAGCCACACCACACTGGATATGCCCAATCTCATCTGATCTTGGAAGCTAAGCAGTGTTGGGCCTGGTTAGTACTTGGATGGGAGACCACCTGGGAATACAAGGTGCTGTAGATATTTTTATACTACCAACACCGTTCTGTTGATGCATTCCATTTTCAAACGTATTCATTTATGAACCAGTAGTTAGAAGTAGAAAAGTTCTAACAGAAACCATAAAACTCATCTACAGCCACACCACACTGGATACGCCCAATTTCATCTGATCTTGGAAGCTAAGCAGTGTTGGGCCTGGTTAGTACTCGGATGGGAGACCACCTGGGAATACAAGGTGCTGTAGATATTTTTATACTACCAACACCGTTCTGTTGATGCATTCCATTTTCAAACGTATTCATTTATGAACCAGTAGTTAGAAGTAGAAAAGTACTAACAGAAACCATTAAGCTCTTCTACAGCCACACCACACTGGATACGCCCAATCTCATCTGATCTTGTAAGCTAAGCAGTGTTGGGCCTGGTTAGTACTTGGATGGGAGACCACCTGGGAATACAAGGTGCTGTAGATATTTTTATACTACCAACACCGTTCTGTTGATGCATTCCATTTTCAAACGTATTCATTTATGAACCAGTAGTTAGAAGTAGAAAAGTACTAACAGAAACCATAAAGCTCTTCTACAGCCACACCACACTGGATATGCCCAATCTCATCTGATCTTGGAAGCTAAGCAGTGTTGGGCCTGGTTAGTACTTGAATGGCAGACCACCTGGGAATACAAGGTGCTGTAGATAATTTTATACTGCCAACACCGTTCTGTTGATGCATTCCATTTTAAAACGTATTCATTTATGAACAAGTAGTTAGAAGTAGAAAAGTTCTAACAGAAACCAGAAAGTTCATCTACAGCAACACCACACTGGATACGCCCAATCTCATCTGATCTTGGAAGCTAAGCAGTGTTGGGCCTGGTTAGTACTTGGATGGGAGACCACCTGGGAATACAAGGTGCTGTAGATATTTTTATACTGCCAACACCGTTCTGTTGATGCATTCCATTTTCAAACGTATTCATTTATGAACCAGTAGTTAGAAGTAGAAAAGTTCAAACAGAAACCACAAAGCTCATCTACAGCCACACCACACTGGATTCGCCCAATTTCATCTGATCTTGGAAGCTAAGCAGTGTTGGGCCTGGTTAGTACTTGGATGGGAGACCACCTGGGAATACAAGGTGCTGTAGATATTTTTATACTGCCAACACCGTTCTGTTGATGCATTCCATTTTCAAACGTATTCATTTATGAACCAGTAGTTAGAAGTAGAAAAGTTCTAACAGAAACCACAAAGCTCTTCTACAGCCACACCACACTGGATTCGCCCAATCTCATCTGATCTTGGAAGCTAAGCAGTGTTGGGCCTGGTTAGTACTTGGATGGGAGACCACCTGGGAATACAAGGTGCTGTAGATATTTTTATACTAACAACACCGTTCTGTTGATGCATTCCATTTTCAAACGTATTCATTTATGAACCAGTAGTTAGAAGTAGAAAAGTTCTAACAGAAACCATAAAACTCATCTACAGCCACACCACACTGGATACGCCCAATCTCATCTGATCTTGGAAGCTAAGCAGTGTTGGGCCTGGTTAGTACTTGGATGGGAGACCACCTGGGAATACAAGGTGCTGTAGATATTTTTATACTACTAACACCGTTCTGTTGATGCATTCCATTTTCAAACGTATTCATTTATGAACCAGTAGTTAGAAGTAGAAAAGTACTAACAGAAACCATAAAGCTCTTCTACAGCCACACCACACTGGATATGCCCAATCTCATCTGATCTTGGAAGCTAAGCAGTGTTGGGCCTGGTTAGTACTTGAATGGGAGACCACCTGGGAATACAAGGTGCTGTAGATAATTTTATACTGCCAACACCGTTCTGTTGATGCATTCCATTTTAAAACGTATTCATTTATGAACAAGTAGTTAGAAGTAGAAAAGTTCTAACAGAAACCAGAAAGTTCATCTACAGCAACACCACACTGTATACGCCCAATCTCATCTGTTCTTGGAAGCTAAGCAGTGTTGGGCCTGGTTAATACTTGGATGGGAGACCACCTGGGAATACAAGGTGCTGTAGATATTTTTATACTACCAACACCGTTCTGTTGATGCATTCCATTTTCAAACGTATTCATTTATGAACCAGTAGTTAGAAGTAGAAAAGTACTAACAGAAACCATAAAGCTTTTCTACAGCCACACCACACTGGATATGCCCAATCTCATCTGATCTTAGAAGCTAAGCAGTGTTGGGCCTGGTTAGTACTTGGATGGGAGACCACCTGGGAATACATAAGTGCTGTAGATAATTTTATACTGCCAACACCGTTCTGTTGATGCATTCCATTTTCAAACGTATTCATTTATGAACCAGTAGTTAGAAGTAGAAAAGTTCAAACAGAAACCACAAAGCTCATCTACAGCCACACCACACTGGATACGCCCAATCTCATCTGATCTAGGAAGCTAAGCAGTGTTGGACCTGGTTAGTACTTGGATGGGAGACTACCTGGGAATACAAGGTGCTGTAGATATTTTTATACTACCAACACCGTTCTGTTGATGCATTCCATTTTAAAACGTATTCATTTATGAACCAGTAGTTAGAAGTAGAAAAGTTCTAATAGAAACCAGAAAGTTCATCTACATCCACACCACACTGGATATGCCCAATCTCATCTGATCTTGGAAACTAAGCAGTGTTGGTCCTGGTCAGTACTTGGATGGGAGACCACCTGGGAATACATAGGTGCTGTAGATATTTTTATACTGCCAACACTGTTCTGTTGATGCATTCCATTTTCAAATGTATTCATTTATGAACCAGTAGTTAGAAGTAGAAAAGTTCTAACAGAAACCACAAAGCTCATCTACAGCTGCACCACACTGGATATGCCCAATCTCATCTGATCTTGGAAGCTAAGCAGTGTTGGGCCTGGTTAGTACTTGGATGGGAGACCACCTGGGAATACAAGGTGCTGTAGATATTTTTATACTACTAACACCGTTCTGTTGATGCATTCCATTTTCAAACGTATTCATTTATGAACCAGTAGTTAGAAGTAGAAAAGTACTAACAGAAATCATAAAGCTCTTCTACAGCCACACCACACTGGATACGCCCAATCTCATCTGATCTTGTAAGCTAAGCAGTGTTGGGCCTGGTTAGTACTTGGATGGGAGACCACCTGGGAATACAAGGTGCTGTAGATATTTTTATACTACCAACACCGTTCTGTTGATGCATTCCATTTTCAAACGTATTCATTTATGAACCAGTAGTTAGAAGTAGAAAAGTACTAACAGAAACCATTAAGCTCTTCTACAGCCACACCACACTGGATACGCCCAATCTCATCTGATCTTGTAAGCTAAGCAGTGTTGGGCCTGGTTAGTACTTGGATGGGAGACCACCTGGGAATACAAGGTGCTGTAGATATTTTTATACTACCAACACCGTTCTGTTGATGCATTCCATTTTCAAACGTATTCATTTATGAACCAGTAGTTAGAAGTAGAAAAGTACTAACAGAAACCATAAAGCTCTTCTACAGCCACACCACACTGGATATGCCCAATCTCATCTGATCTTGGAAGCTAAGCAGTGTTGGGCCTGGTTAGTACTTGAATGGCAGACCACCTGGGAATACAAGGTGCTGTAGATAATTTTATACTGCCAACACCGTTCTGTTGATGCATTCCATTTTAAAACGTATTCATTTATGAACAAGTAGTTAGAAGTAGAAAAGTTCTAACAGAAACCAGAAAGTTCATCTACAGCAACACCACACTGGATACGCCCAATCTCATCTGATCTTGGAAGCTAAGCAGTGTTGGGCCTGGTTAGTACTTGGATGGGAGACCACCTGGGAATACAAGGTGCTGTAGATATTTTTATACTGCCAACACCGTTCTGTTGATGCATTCCATTTTCAAACGTATTCATTTATGAACCAGTAGTTAGAAGTAGAAAAGTTCAAACAGAAACCACAAAGCTCATCTACAGCCACACCACACTGGATTCGCCCAATCTCATCTGATCTTGGAAGCTAAGCAGTGTTGGGCCTGGTTAGTACTTGGATGGGAGACCACCTGGGAATACAAGGTGCTGTAGATATTTTTATACTGCCAACACCGTTCTGTTGATGCATTCCATTTTCAAACGTATTCATTTATGAACCAGTAGTTAGAAGTAGAAAAGTTCTAACAGAAACCACAAAGCTCTTCTACAGCCACACCACACTGGATTCGCCCAATCTCATCTGATCTTGGAAGCTAAGCAGTGTTGGGCCTGGTTAGTACTTGGATGGGAGACCACCTGGGAATACAAGGTGCTGTAGATATTTTTATACTAACAACACCGTTCTGTTGATGCATTCCATTTTCAAACGTATTCATTTATGAACCAGTAGTTAGAAGTAGAAAAGTTCTAACAGAAACCATAAAACTCATCTACAGCCACACCACACTGGATACGCCCAATCTCATCTGATCTTGGAAGCTAAGCAGTGTTGGGCCTGGTTAGTACTTGGATGGGAGACCACCTGGGAATACAAGGTGCTGTAGATATTTTTATACTACTAACACCGTTCTGTTGATGCATTCCATTTTCAAACGTATTCATTTATGAACCAGTAGTTAGAAGTAGAAAAGTACTAACAGAAACCATAAAGCTCTTCTACAGCCACACCACACTGGATATGCCCAATCTCATCTGATCTTGGAAGCTAAGCAGTGTTGGGCCTGGTTAGTACTTGAATGGGAGACCACCTGGGAATACAAGGTGCTGTAGATAATTTTATACTGCCAACACCGTTCTGTTGATGCATTCCATTTTAAAACGTATTCATTTATGAACAAGTAGTTAGAAGTAGAAAAGTTCTAACAGAAACCAGAAAGTTCATCTACAGCAACACCACACTGGATACGCCCAATCTCATCTGTTCTTGGAAGCTAAGCAGTGTTGGGCCTGGTTAATACTTGGATGGGAGACCACCTGGGAATACAAGGTGCTGTAGATATTTTTATACTACCAACACCGTTCTGTTGATGCATTCCATTTTCAAACGTATTCATTTATGAACCAGTAGTTAGAAGTAGAAAAGTACTAACAGAAACCATAAAGCTTTTCTACAGCCACACCACACTGGATATGCCCAATCTCATCTGATCTTAGAAGCTAAGCAGTGTTGGGCCTGGTTAGTACTTGGATGGGAGACCACCTGGGAATACATAGGTGCTGTAGATAATTTTATACTGCCAACACCGTTCTGTTGATGCATTCCATTTTCAAACGTATTCATTTATGAACCAGTAGTTAGAAGTAGAAAAGTTCAAACAGAAACCACAAAGCTCATCTACAGCCACACCACACTGGATACGCCCAATCTCATCTGATCTAGGAAGCTAAGCAGTGTTGGACCTGGTTAGTACTTGGATGGGAGACTACCTGGGAATACAAGGTGCTGTAGATATTTTTATACTACCAACACCGTTCTGTTGATGCATTCCATTTTAAAACGTATTCATTTATGAACCAGTAGTTAGAAGTAGAAAAGTTCTAATAGAAACCAGAAAGTTCATCTACAGCCACACCACACTGGATATGCCCAATCTCATCTGATCTTGGAAACTAAGCAGTGTTGGTCCTGGTCAGTACTTGGATGGGAGACCACCTGGGAATACATAGGTGCTGTAGATATTTTTATACTGCCAACACTGTTCTGTTGATGCATTCCATTTTCAAATGTATTCATTTATGAACCAGTAGTTAGAAGTAGAAAAGTTCTAACAGAAACCACAAAGCTCATCTACAGCTGCACCACACTGGATATGCCCAATCTCATCTGATCTTGGAAGCTAAGCAGTGTTGGGCCTGGTTAGTACTTGGATGGGAGACCACCTGGGAATACAAGGTGCTGTAGATATTTTTATACTGCCAACACCGTTCTGTTGATGCATTCAATTTTAAAACATATTCATTTATGAACCAGTAGTTAGAAGTAGAAAAGTTCTAACAGAAACCATAAAGCTCTTCTACAGCCACACCACACTGGATATGCCCAATCTCATCTGATCTTAGAAGCTAAGCAGTGTTGGGCCTGGTTAGTACTTGGATGGGAGACCACCTGGGAATACATAGGTGCTGTAGATAATTTTATACTGCCAACACCGTTCTGTTGATGCATTCCATTTTCAAACGTATTCATTTATGAACCAGTAGTTAGAAGTAGAAAAGTTCTAACAGAAACCACAAAGCTCATCTATAGCCACACCACACTGGATACGCCCAATCTCATCTGATCTAGTAAGCTAAGCAGTGTTGGGCCTGGTTAGTACTTGGATGGGAGACCACCTGGGAATACAAGGTGCTGTAGAAATTTTTATACTACCAACACCGTTCTGTTGATGCATTCCATTTTCAAACTTATTCATTTATGAACCAGTAGTTAGAAGTAGAAAAGTACTAACAGAAACCATAAAGCTCTTCTACAGCTACACCACACTGGATACGCCCAATCTCATCTGATCTTGGAAGCTAAGCAGTGTTGGGCCTGGTTAGTACTTGGATGGGAGACCACCTGGGAATACTAGGTGCTGTAGATAATTTTATACTGCCAACACCGTTCTGTTGATGCATTCCATTTTAAAACTTATTCATTTATGAACCAGTAGTTAGAAGTAGAAAAGTTCTAACAGAAACCACAAAGCTTATTGACAGCCACACCACACTGGATATGCCCAATCTCATCTGATCTTGGAAGCTAAGCAGTGTTGGGCCTGGTTAGTAATTGGATGGGAGACCACCTGGGAATACAAGGTGCTGTAGATATTTTTATACTGCCAACACTGTTCTGTTGATGCATTCCATTTTCAAATGTATTCATTTATGAACCAGTAGTTAGAAGTAGAAAAGTTCTAACAGAAACTGCAAAGCTCATCTACAGCCACACCACACTGGATACGCCCAATCTCATCTGATCTTGGAAGCTAAGCAGTGTTGGGCCTGGTTAGTACTTGGATGGGAGACCACCTGGGAATACAAGGTGCTGTAGATATTTTTATACTGCCAACACGTTCTGTTGATGCATTCCATTTTCAAACGTATTCATTTATGAACCAGTAGTTAGAAGTAGAAAAGTTCTAACAGAAACCACAAAGCTCATCTACAGCCACACCACACTGGATATGCCCAATCTCATCTGATCTTGGAAGCTAAGCAGTGTTGGTCCTGGTTAGTACTTGGATGGGAGACCACCTGGGAATACAAGATGCTGTAGATAATTTTATACTGCCAACACCGTTCTGTTGATGCATTCCATTTTAAAATGTATTCATTTATGAACCAGTAGTTAGAAGTAAAAAAGTTCTAACAGAAACCAGAAAGTTCATCTACAGCAACACCACACTGGATACGCCCAATCTCATCTGATCTTGGAAGCTAAGCAGTGTTGGGCCTGGTTAGTACTTGGATGGGATACCACCTGGGAATACAAGGTGCTGTAGATATTTTTATACTATCAACACCGTTCTGTTGATGCATTCCATTTTCAAACGTATTCATTTATGAACCAGTAGTTAGAAGTAGAAAAGTACTAACAGAAACCATAAAGCTCTTCTACAGCCACACCACACTGGATACGCCCAATCTCATCTGATCTTGGAAGCTAAGCAGTGTTGGGCCTGGTTAGTACTTGGATGGGAGACCACCTGGGAATACAAGGTGCTGTAGATATTTTTATACTACCAATACCGTACTGTTGATGCATTCCATTTTCAAACGTATTCATTTATGAACCAGTAGTTAGAAGTAGAAAAGTACTAACAGAAACCATAAAGCTCTGCTACAGCCACACCACACTGGATATGCCCAATCTCATCTGATCTTGAAATCTAAGCAGTGTTGGTCCTGGTCAGTACTTGGATGGGAGACCACCTGGGAATACATAGGTGCTGTAGATATTTTTATACTGCCAACACCTATCTGTTGATGCATTCCATTTTCAAACGTATTCATTTATGAACCAGTAGTTAGAAGTAGAAAAGTTCTAACAGAAACCACAAAGCTTATGTACAGCCACACCACACTGGATACGCCCAATCTCATCTGATCTAGGAAGCTAAGCAGTGTTGGGCCTGATTAGTACTTGGATGGGAGACCACCTGGGAAAACAACGTGCTGTAGATATTTTTATACTACGTACACCGTTCTGTTGATGCATTCCATTTTCAAACGTATTCATTTATGAACCAGTAGTTAGAAGTAGAAAAGTTCTAACAGAAACCTTATAGCTCATCTACAGCCACACCACACTGGATATGCCCAATCTCATCTGATCTTGGAAGCTAAGCAGTGTTGGGTCTGGTTAGTACTTGGATGGGAGACCACCTGGGAATACAAGGTGCTGTAAATATTTTTATACTGCCAACACCGTTCTGTTGATGCATTCAATTTTCAAATGTATTCATTTATGAACCAGTAGTTAGAAGTAGAAAAGTTCAAACAGAAACCACAAAGCTCATCTACAGCCACACCACACTGGATACGCCCAATCTCATCTGATCTTGGAAGCTAAGCAGTGTTGGGCCTGGTTAGTACTTGGATGGGAGACCACCTGGGAATACAAGGTGCTGTAGATATTTTTATACTACCAATACCGTTCTGTTGATGCATTCCATTTTCAAACGTATTCATTTATGAACCAGTAGTTAGAAGTAGAAAAGTACTAACAGAAACCATAAAGCTCTTCTACAGCCACACCACACTGGATATGCCCAATCTCATCTGATCTTGAAAGCTAAGCAGTGTTGGTCCTGGTCAGTACTTGGATGGGAGACCACCTGGGAATACATAGGTGCTGTAGATATTTTTATACTGCCAACACCGTTCTGTTGATGCATTCCATTTTCAAACGTATTCATTTATGAACCAGTAGTTAGAAGTAGAAAAGTTCTAACAGAAACCACAAAGCTTATGTACAGCCACACCACACTGGATACGCCCAATCTCATCTGATCTAGGAAGCTAAGCAGTGTTGGGCCTGATTAGTACTTGGATGGGAGACCACCTGGGAAAACAACGTGCTGTAGATATTTT
>NC_086446.1:117177138-117262138 GCF_028390025.1 Pseudophryne corroboree | reverse complement strand
CCGTTCTGTTGATGCATTCCATTTTTAAACATATTCATTTATGAACCAGTAGTTAGAAGTAGAAAAGTTCAAACAGAAACCACAAAGCTCATCTACAGCCACACCACACTGGATACGCCCAATCTCATCTGATCTTGGAAGCTAAGCAGTGTTGGTCCTGGTTAGTACTTGGATGGGAGACCACCTGGGAATACAAGGTGCTGTAGATATTTTTATACTGCCAACACCGTTCTGTTGATGCATTCCATTTTCAAACGTATTCATTTATGAACCAGTAGTTAGAAGTAGAAAAGTTCTAACAGAAACCACAAAGCTCATCTACAGCCACACCACACTGGATACGCCCATTCTCATCTGATCTTGGAAGCTAAGCAGTGTTGGGCCTGGTTAGTACTTGGAAGGGAGACCACCTGGGAATACAAGGTGCTGTAGATAATTTTATACTGCCAACACCGTTCTGTTGATGCATTCCATTTTAAAACGTATTCATTTATGAACCAGTAGTTAGAAGTAGAAAATTTCTAACAGAAACCAGAAAGTTCATCTACAGCAACACCACACTGGATACGCCCAATCTCATCTGATCTTGGAAGCTAAACAGTGTTGGGCCTGGTTAGTACTTGGATGGGAGACCACCTGTGAATACAAGGTGCTGTAGATATTTTTATACTGCCAACACCGTTCTGTTGATGCATTCAATTTTCAAATGTATTAATTTATGAACCAGTAGTTAGAAGTAGAAAAGTTCAAACAGAAACCACAAAGCTCATCTACAGCCACACCACACTGGATACGCCCAATCTCATCTGATCTTGGAAGCTAAGCAGTGTTGGCCCTGGTTAGTACTTGGATGGGAGACCACCTGGGAATACAAGGTGCTGTAGATATTTTTATACTGCCAACACCGTTCTGTTGATGCATTCCATTTTCAAACGTATTCATTTATGAACCAGTAGTTAGAAGTAGAAAAGTTCTAACAGAAACCACAAAGCTCATCTACAGCCACACCACACTGGATACGCACATTCTCATCTGATCTTGGAAGCTAAGCAGTGTTGGGCCTGGTTAGTACTTGGATGGGAGACCACCTGGGAATACAAGGTGCTGTAGATATTTTTATACTGCCAACACCGTTCTGTTGATGCATTCCATTTTCAAACTTATTCATTTATGAACCAGTAGTTAGAAGTAGAAAAGTTCTAACAGAAACCACAAAGCTCATCTACAGCCACACCACACTGGATACGCCCAATCTCATATGATCTTGAAAGCTAAGCAGTGTTGGGCCTGGTTAGTACTTGGATGGGAGACCACCTGGGAATACAAGGTGCTGTAGATATTTTTATACTGCCAACACCGTTCTGTTGATGCATTCCATTTTCAAACGTATTCATTTATGAACCAGTAGTTAGAAGTAGAAAAGTTCTAACAGAAACCATAAAGCTCATCTACAGCCACACCACACTGGATACGCCCAATCTCATCTGATCTTGGAAGCTAAGCAGTGTTGGGCCTGGTTAGTACTTGGATGGGAAACCACCTGGGAATACAAGGTGCTGTAGATATTTTTATACTGCCAACACCGTTCTGTTGATGCATTCCATTTTTAAAACATATTCATTTATGAACCAGTAGTTAGAAGTAGAAAAGTTCAAACAGAAACCACAAAGCTCATCTACAGCCACACCACACTGGATACGCCCAATCTCATCTGATCTTGGAAGCTAAGCAGTGTTGGGCCTGGTTAGTACTTGGATGGGAGACCACCTGGGAATACAAGGTGCTGTAGATATTTTTATACTGCCAACACCGTTCTGTTGATGCATTCCATTTTCAAACGTATTCATTTATGAACCAGTAGTTAGAAGTAGAAAAGTTCTAACAGAAACCACAAAGCTCATCTACAGCCACACCACACTGGATACGCCCATTCTCATCTGATCTTGGAAGCTAAACAGTGTTGGGCCTGGTTAGTACTTGGAAGGGAGACCACCTGGGAATACAAGGTGCTGTAGATAATTTTATACTGCCAACACCGTTCTGTTGATGCATTCCATTTTAAAACGTATTCATTTATGAACCAGTAGTTAGAAGTAGAAAAGTTCTAACAGAAACCAGAAAGTTCATCTACAGCAACACCACACTGGATACGCCCAATTTCATCTGATCTTGGAAGCTAAGCAGTGTTGGGCCTGGTTAGTACTTGGATGGGAGACCACCTGTGAATACAAGGTGCTGTAGATATTTTTATACTGCCAACACCGTTCTGTTGATGCATTCAATTTTCAAATGTATTAATTTATGAACCAGTAGTTAGAAGTAGAAAAGTTCAAACAGAAACCACAAAGCTCATCTACAGCCACACCACACTGGATACGCCCAATCTCATCTGATCTTGGAAGCTAAGCAGTGTTGGGCCTGGTTAGTACTTGGATGGGAGACCACCTGGGAATACAAGGTGCTGTAGATATTTTTATACTGCCAACACCGTTCTGTTGATGCATTCCATTTTCAAACGTATTCATTTATGAACCAGTAGTTAGAAGTAGAAAAGTTCTAACAGAAACCACAAAGCTCATCTACAGCCACACCACACTGGATACGCACATTCTCATCTGATCTTGGAAGCTAAGCAGTGTTGGGCCTGGTTAGTACTTGGATGGGAGACCACCTGGGAATACAAGGTGCTGTAGATATTTTTATACTGCCAACACCGTTCTGTGATGCATTCAATTTTCAAATGTATTAATTTATGAACCAGTAGTTAGAAGTAGAAAAGTTCAAACAGAAACCACAAAGCTCATCTACAGCCACACCACACTGGATACGCCCAATCTCATCTGATCTTGGAAGCTAAGCAGTGTTGGGCCTGGTTAGTACTTGGATGGGAGACCACCTGGGAATACAAGGTGCTGTAGATATTTTTATACTGCCAACACCGTTCTGTTGATGCATTCCATTTTCAAACGTATTCATTTATGAACCAGTAGTTAGAAGTAGAAAAGTTCTAACAGAAACCACAAAGCTCATCTACAGCCACACCACACTGGATACGCACATTCTCATCTGATCTTGGAAGCTAAGCAGTGTTGGGCCTGGTTAGTACTTGGATGGGAGACCACCTGGGAATACAAGGTGCTGTAGATACTTTTATACTGCCAACACCGTTCTGTTGATGCATTCCATTTTCAAACGTATTCATTTATGAACCAGTAGTAAGAAGTAGAAAAGTTCTAACAGAAACCACAAAGCTCATCTACAGCCAAGCCACATTGGATACGCCCAATCTCATCTGATCTTGGAAGCTAAGCAGTGTTGGGCCTGGTTAGTACTTGGATGGGAGACCACCTGTGAATACAAGGTGCTGTAGATATTTTTATACTGCCAACACCGTTCTGTTGATGCATTCAATTTTCAAATGTATTAATTTATGAACCAGTAGTTAGAAGTAGAAAAGTTCAAACAGAAACCACAAAGCTCATCTACAGCCACACCACACTGGATACGCCCAATCTCATCTGATCTTGGAAGCTAAGCAGTGTTGGCCCTGGTTAGTACTTGGATGGGAGACCACCTGGGAATACAAGGTGCTGTAGATATTTTTATACTGCCAACACCGTTCTGTTGATGCATTCCATTTTCAAACGTATTCATTTATGAACCAGTAGTTAGAAGTAGAAAAGTTATAACAGAAACCACAAAACTCATCTACAGCCACACCACACTGGATACGCACATTCTCATCTGATCTTGGAAGCTAAGCAGTGTTGGGCCTGGTTAGTACTTGGATGGGAGACCACCTGGGAATACAAGGTGCTGTAGATATTTTTATACTGCCAACACCGTTCTGTTGATGCATTCCATTTTCAAACGTATTCATTTATGAACCAGTAGTTAGAAGTAGAAAAGTTCTAACAGAAACCATAAAGCTCATCTACAGCCACACCACACTGGATACGCCCAATCTCATCTGATCTTGGAAGCTAAGCAGTGTTGGGCCTGGTTAGTACTTGGATGGGAAACCACCTGGGAATACAAGGTGCTGTAGATATTTTTATACTGCCAACACCGTTCTGTTGATGCATTCCATTTTAAAACGTATTCATTTATGAACCAGTAGTTAGAAGTAGAAAAGTTCTAACAGAAACCAGAAAGTTCATCTACAGCAACACCACACTGGATACGCCCAATCTCATCTGATCTTGGAAGCTAAGCAGTGTTGGTCCTGGTTAGTACTTGGATGGGAGACCACCTGTGAATACAAGGTGCTGTAGATATTTTTATACTGCCAACACCGTTCTGTTGATGCATTCAATTTTCAAATGTATTAATTTATGAACCAGTAGTTAGAAGTAGAAAAGTTCAAACAGAAACCACAAAGCTCATCTACAGCCACACCACACTGGATACGCCCAATCTCATCTGATCTTGGAAGCTAAGCAGTGTTGGGCCTGGTTAGTACTTGGATGGGAGACCACCTGGGAATACAAGGTGCTGTAGATATTTTTATACTGCCAACACCGTTCTGTTGATGCATTCCATTTTCAAACGTATTCATTTATGAACCAGTAGTTAGAAGTAGAAAAGTTCTAACAGAAACCACAAAGCTCATCTACAGCCACACCACACTGGATACGCACATTCTCATCTGATCTTGGAAGCTAAGCAGTGTTGGGCCTGGTTAGTACTTGGATGGGAGACCACCTGGGAATACAAGGTGCTGTAGATATTTTTATACTGCCAACACCGTTCTGTTGATGCATTCCATTTTCAAACGTATTAATTTATGAACCAGTAGTTAGAAGTAGAAAAGTTCTAACAGAAACCACAAAGCTGATCTACAGCCACATCACACTGGATACACCCAAGCTCATCTGATCTTGGAAGCAAAGCAGTGTTGGGCCTGGTTAGTACTTGGATGGGAGACCACCTGGGAATACAAGGTGCTGTAGATACTTTTATACTGCCAACACCGTTCTGTTGATGCATTCCATTTTCAAACGTATTCATTTATGAACCAGTAGTAAGAAGTAGAAAAGTTCTAACAGAAACCACAAAGCTCATCTACAGCCAAGCCACATTGGATACGCCCAATCTCATCTGATCTTGGTAGCTAAGCAGTGTTTGGCCTGGTTAGTACTTGGATGGGATACCACCTGGGAATACAAGGTGCTGTAGATATTTTTATACTGCCAACACCGTTCTGTTGATGCATTCCATTTTCAAACGTACTCATTTATGAACCAGTAGTTAGAAGTAGAAAAGTTCTAACAGAAACCACAAAGCTCATCTACAGCCACACCACACTGGATACGCCCAATCTCATCTGATCTTGGAAGCTAAGCAGTGTTGGGCCTGGTTAGTACTTGGATGGGAGACCACCTTGGAATACAAGGTGCTGTAGATATTTTTTTACTGCCAACACCGTTCTGTTGATGTTTTCCATTTTCAAATGTATTAATTTATGAACCAGTAGTTAGAAGTAGAAAAGTTCTAACAGAAACCACAAAGCTCATCTACAGCCACACCACACTGGATACGCCCAATCTCATCTGATCTTGGAAGCTATGCAGTTTTGGGCCTGGTTAGTACTTGGATGGTAGACCACCTGGGAATACAAGGTGCTGTAGATATTTTTATACTGCCAACACCGTTCTGTTGATGCATTCCATTTTCAAACGTACTCATTTATGAACCAGTAGTTAGAAGTAGAAAAGTTCTAACAAAAACCACAAAGCTCATCTACAGCCACACCACACTGGATATGCCCAATCTCATCTGATCTTGGAAGCTAAGCAGTGTTGGGCCTGGTTAGTACTTGGATGGGAGACCACCTGGGAATACAAGGTGCTGTAGATATTTTTATACTGCCAACACCATTCTGTTGATGCATTCCATTTTCAAACGTATTCATTTATGAACCTGTAGTTAGAAGTAGAAAAGTTCTAACAGTAACCAAAAAGCTCATCTACAGCCATACCACATTGGATATGCCCAATCTCATCTGATCTTGGAAGCTAAGCAGTGTTGGACCTGGTTAGTACTTGGAAGGGAGCCCACCTGGGAATACAAGGTGCTGTAGATATTTTTATACTGCCAACACCGTTCTGTTGATGCATTCCATTTTCAAACGTATTCATTTATGAACCAGTAGTTAGAAGTAGAAAAGTTCTAACAGAAACCACAAAGCTCATCTACAGCCACACCACACTGGATACGCCCAATCTCATCTGATTTTGGAAGCTAAGCAGTGTTGGGCCTGGTTAGTACTTGGATGGGAGACCACCTGGGAATACAAGGTGCTGTAGATATTTTTATACTGCCAACACCGTTCTGTTGATGCATTCCATTTTCAAACGTTTTCATTTATGAACCTGTAGTTAGAAGTAGAAAAGTTCTAACAGAAACCACAAAGCTCATCTACAGCCATACCACATTGGATACGCCCAATCTCATCTGATCTTGGAAGCTAAGCAGTGTTGGGCCTGGTTAGTACTTGGATGGGATACCACCTGGGAATACAAGGTGCTGTAGATATTTTTATACTGCCAACACCGTTCTGTTGATGCATTCCATTTTCAAACGTATTCATTTATGAACCAGTAGTTAGAAGTAAAAAAGTTCTAACAGAAACCACAAAGCTCATCTACAGTCACAGCACACTGGATACGCCCAATCTCATCTGATCTTGGAATCTAAGCAGTGTTGGGCCTGGTTAGTAGTTGGATGGGAGACCACCTGGGAATACAAGGTGCTGTAGATATTTTTATACTGCCAACACCGTTCTGTTGATGCATTCCATTTTCAAACGTACTCATTTATGAACCAGTAGTTAGAAGTAGAAAAGTTCTAACAGAAACCACAAAGCTCATCTACAGCCACACCACACTGGATACGCCCAATCTCATCTGATCTTGGAAGCTTAGCAGTGTTGGGCCTGGTTAGTACTTGGATGGGATACCACCTGGGAATACAAGGTGCTGTAGATATTTTTATACTGCCAACACCGTTCTGTTGATGCATTCCATTTTCAAACGTATTCATTTATGAACCAGTAATTAGAAGTAAAAAAGTTCTAACAGAAACCACAAAGCTCATCTACAGTCACAGCACACTGGATACGCCCAATCTCATCTGATCTTGGAATCTAAGCAGTGTTGGGCCTGGTTAGTAGTTGGATGGGAGACCACCTGGGAATACAAGGTGCTGTAGATATTTTTATACTGCCAACACCGTTCTGTTGATGCATTCCATTTTCAAACGTACTCATTTATGAACCAGTAGTTAGAAGTAGAAAAGTTCTAACAGAAACCACAAAGCTCATCTACAGCCACACCACACTGGATACGCCCAATCTCATCTGATCTTGGAAGCTTAGCAGTGTTGGGCCTGGTTAGTACTTGGATGGGAGACCACCTGGGAATACAAGGTGCTGTAGATATTTTTATACTGCCAACACCGTTCTGTTGATGCATTCCATTTTCAAACGTATTTATTTATGAACCAGTAGTTAGAAGTAGAAAAGATCTAACAGAAACCACAAAGCTCATCTACAGCCACACCACACTGGATACGCACATTCTCATCTGATCTTGGAAGCTAAGCAGTGTTGGGCCTGGTTAGTACTTGGATGGGAGACCACCTGGGAATACAAGGTGCTGTAGATATTTTTATACTGCCAACAGCGTTCTGTTGATGCATTCCATTTTCAAACTTATTCATTTATGAACCAGTAGTTAGAAGTAGAAAAGTTCTAACAGAAACCACAAAGCTCATCTACAGCCACACCACACTGGATACGCCCAATCTCATATGATCTTGAAAGCTAAGCAGTGTTGGGCCTGGTTAGTACTTGGATGGGAGACCACCTGGGAATACAAGGTGCTGTAGATATTTTTATACTGCCAACACCGTTCTGTTGATGCATTCCATTTTCAAACGTATTCATTTATGAACCAGTAGTTAGAAGTAGAAAAGTTCTAACAGAAACCATAAAGCTCATCTACAGCCACACCACACTGGATACGCCCAATCTCATCTGATCTTGGAAGCTAAGCAGTGTTGGGCCTGGTTAGTACTTGGATGGGAAACCACCTGGGAATACAAGGTGCTGTAGATATTTTTATACTGCCAACACCGTTCTGTTGATGCATTCCATTTTTAAACATATTCATTTATGAACCAGTAGTTAGAAGTAGAAAAGTTCAAACAGAAACCACAAAGCTCATCTACAGCCACACCACACTGGATATGCCCAATCTCATCTGATCTTGGAAGCTAAGCAGTGTTGGGCCTGGTTAGTACTTGGATGGGAGACCTCCTGGGAATACAAGGTGCTGTAGATATTTTTATACTGCCAACACCGTTCTGTTGATGCATTCCATTTTCAAACGTATTCATTTATGAACCAGTAGTTAGAAGTAGAAAAGTTCTAACAGAAACCACAAAGCTCATCTACAGCCACACCACACTGGATACGCCCATTCTCATCTGATCTTGGAAGCTAAACAGTGTTGGGCCTGGTTAGTACTTGGAAGGGAGACCACCTGGGAATACAAGGTGCTGTAGATAATTTTATACTGCCAACACCGTTCTGTTGATGCATTCCATTTTAAAACGTATTCATTTATGAACCAGTAGTTAGAAGTAGAAAAGTTCTAACAGAAACCAGAAAGTTCATCTACAGCAACACCACACTGGATACGCCCAATTTCATCTGATCTTGGAAGCTAAGCAGTGTTGGGCCTGGTTAGTACTTGGATGGGAGACCACCTGTGAATACAAGGTGCTGTAGATATTTTTATACTGCCAACACCGTTCTGTTGATGCATTCAATTTTCAAATGTATTAATTTATGAACCAGTAGTTAGAAGTAGAAAAGTTCAAACAGAAACCACAAAGCTCATCTACAGCCACACCACACTGGATACGCCCAATCTCATCTGATCTTGGAAGCTAAGCAGTGTTGGGCCTGGTTAGTACTTGGATGGGAGACCACCTGGGAATACAAGGTGCTGTAGATATTTTTATACTGCCAACACCGTTCTGTTGATGCATTCCATTTTCAAACGTATTCATTTATGAACCAGTAGTTAGAAGTAGAAAAGTTCTAACAGAAACCACAAAGCTCATCTACAGCCACACCACACTGGATACGCACATTCTCATCTGATCTTGGAAGCTAAGCAGTGTTGGGCCTGGTTAGTACTTGGATGGGAGACCACCTGGGAATACAAGGTGCTGTAGATATTTTTATACTGCCAACACCGTTCTGTTGATGCATTCCATTTTCAAACGTATTAATTTATGAACCAGTAGTTAGAAGTAGAAAAGTTCTAACAGAAACCACAAAGCTGATCTACAGCCACACCACACTGGATACACCCAAGCTCATCTGATCTTGGAAGCAAAGCAGTGTTGGGCCTGGTTAGTACTTGGATGGGAGACCACCTGGGAATACAAGGTGCTGTAGATACTTTTATACTGCCAACACCGTTCTGTTGATGCATTCCATTTTCAAACGTATTCATTTATGAACCAGTAGTAAGAAGTAGAAAAGTTCTAACAGAAACCACAAAGCTCATCTACAGCCAAGCCACATTGGATATGCCCAATCTCATCTGATCTTGGAAGCTAAGCAGTGTTGGGCCTGGTTAGTACTTGGATGGGAGACCACCTGTGAATACAAGGTGCTGTAGATATTTTTATACTGCCAACACCGTTCTGTTGATGCATTCAATTTTCAAATGTATTAATTTATGAACCAGTAGTTAGAAGTAGAAAAGTTCAAACAGAAACCACAAAGCTCATCTACAGCCACACCACACTGGATACGCCCAATCTCATCTGATCTTGGAAGCTAAGCAGTGTTGGCCCTGGTTAGTACTTGGATGGGAGACCACCTGGTAATACAAGGTGCTGTAGATATTTTTATACTGCCAACACCGTTCTGTTGATGCATTCCATTTTCAAACGTATTCATTTATGAACCAGTAGTTAGAAGTAGAAAAGTTCTAACAGAAACCACAAAGCTCATCTACAGCCTCACCACACTGGATACGCACATTCTCATCTGATCTTGGAAGCTAAGCAGTGTTGGGCCTGGTTAGTACTTGGATGGGAGACCACCTGGGAATACAAGGTGCTGTAGATATTTTTATACTGCCAACACCGTTCTGTTGATGCATTCCATTTTCAAACGTATTCATTTATGAACCAGTAGTTAGAAGTAGAAAAGTTCTAACAGAAACCATAAAGCTCATCTACAGCCACACCACACTGGATACGCCCAATCTCATCTGATCTTGGAAGCTAAGCAGTGTTGGGCCTGGTTAGTACTTGGATGGGAAACCACCTGGGAATACAAGGTGCTGTAGATATTTTTATACTGCCAACACCGTTCTGTTGATGCATTCCATTTTTAAACATATTCATTTATGAACCAGTAGTTAGAAGTAGAAAAGTTCAAACAGAAACCACAAAGCTCATCTACAGCCACACCACACTGGATACGCCCAATCTCATCTGATCTTGGAAGCTAAGCAGTGTTGGGCCTGGTTAGTACTTGGATGGGAGACCACCTGGGAATACAAGGTGCTGTAGATATTTTTATACTGCCAACACCGTTCTGTTGATGCATTCCATTTTCAAACGTATTCATTTATGAACCAGTAGTTAGAAGTAGAAAAGTTCTAACAGAAACCACAAAGCTCATCTACAGCCACACCACACTGGATACGCCCATTCTCATCTGATCTTGGAAGCTAAACAGTGTTGGGCCTGGTTAGTACTTGGAAGGGAGACCACCTGGGAATACAAGGTGCTGTAGATAATTTTATACTGCCAACACCGTTCTGTTGATGCATTCCATTTTAAAACGTATTCATTTATGAACCAGTAGTTAGAAGTAGAAAAGTTCTAACAGAAACCAGAAAGTTCATCTACAGCAACACCACACTGGATACGCCCAATCTCATCTGATCTTGGAAGCTAAGCAGTGTTGGGCCTGGTTAGTACTTGGATGGGAGACCACCTGTGAATACAAGGTGCTGTAGATATTTTTATACTGCCAACACCGTTCTGTTGATGCATTCAATTTTCAAATGTATTAATTTATGAACCAGTAGTTAGAAGTAGAAAAGTTCAAACAGAAACCACAAAGCTCATCTACAGCCTCACCACACTGGATACGCCCAATCTCATCTGATCTTGGTAGCTAAGCAGTGTTTGGCCTGGTTAGTACTTGGATGGGATACCACCTGGGAATACAAGGTGCTGTAGATATTTTTATACTGCCAACACCGTTCTGTTGATGCATTCCATTTTCAAACGTACTCATTTATGAACCAGTAGTTAGAAGTAGAAAAGTTCTAACAGAAACCACAAAGCTCATCTACAGCCACACCACACTGGATACGCCCAATCTCATCTGATCTTGGAAGCTAAGCAGTGTTGGGCCTGGTTAGTACTTGGATGGGAGACCACCTTGGAATACAAGGTGCTGTAGATATTTTTTTACTGCCAACACCGTTCTGTTGATGTTTTCCATTTTCAAATGTATTAATTTATGAACCAGTAGTTAGAAGTAGAAAAGTTCTAACAGAAACCACAAAGCTCATCTACAGCCACACCACACTGGATACGCCCAATCTCATCTGATCTTGGAAGCTAAGCAGTTTTGGGCCTGGTTAGTACTTGGATGGTAGACCACCTGGGAATACAAGGTGCTGTAGATATTTTTATACTGCCAACACCGTTCTGTTGATGCATTCCATTTTCAAACGTACTCATTTATGAACCAGTAGTTAGAAGTAGAAAAGTTCTAACAAAAACCACAAAGCTCATCTACAGCCACACCACACTGGATATGCCCAATCTCATCTGATCTTGGAAGCTAAGCAGTGTTGGGCCTGGTTAGTACTTGGATGGGAGACCACCTGGGAATACAAGGTGCTGTAGATATTTTTATACTGCCAACACCATTCTGTTGATGCATTCCATTTTCAAACGTATTCATTTATGAACCTGTAGTTAGAAGTAGAAAAGTTCTAACAGTAACCAAAAAGCTCATCTACAGCCATACCACATTGGATATGCCCAATCTCATCTGATCTTGGAAGCTAAGCAGTGTTGGACCTGGTTAGTACTTGGAAGGGAGCCCACCTGGGAATACAAGGTGCTGTAGATATTTTTATACTGCCAACACCGTTCTGTTGATGCATTCCATTTTCAAACGTATTCATTTATGAACCAGTAGTTAGAAGTAGAAAAGTTCTAACAGAAACCACAAAGCTCATCTACAGCCACACCACACTGGATACGCCCAATCTCATCTGATTTTGGAAGCTAAGCAGTGTTGGGCCTGGTTAGTACTTGGATGGGAGACCACCTGGGAATACAAGGTGCTGTAGATATTTTTATACTGCCAACACCGTTCTGTTGATGCATTCCATTTTCAAACGTTTTCATTTATGAACCTGTAGTTAGAAGTAGAAAAGTTCTAACAGAAACCACAAAGCTCATCTACAGCCATACCACATTGGATATGCCCAATCTCATCTGATCTTGGAAGCTAAGCAGTGTTGGGCCTGGTTAGTACTTGGATGGGATACCACCTGGGAATACAAGGTGCTGTAGATATTTTTATACTGCCAACACCGTTCTGTTGATGCATTCCATTTTCAAACGTATTCATTTATGAACCAGTAGTTAGAAGTAAAAAAGTTCTAACAGAAACCACAAAGCTCATCTACAGTCACAGCACACTGGATACGCCCAATCTCATCTGATCTTGGAATCTAAGCAGTGTTGGGCCTGGTTAGTAGTTGGATGGGAGACCACCTGGGAATACAAGGTGCTGTAGATATTTTTATACTGCCAACACCGTTCTGTTGATGCATTCCATTTTCAAACGTACTCATTTATGAACCAGTAGTTAGAAGTAGAAAAGTTCTAACAGAAACCACAAAGCTCATCTACAGCCACACCACACTGGATACGCCCAATCTCATCTGATCTTGGAAGCTTAGCAGTGTTGGGCCTGGTTAGTACTTGGATGGGAGACCACCTGGGAATACAAGGTGCTGGAGATATTTTTATACTGCCAACACCGTTCTGTTGATGCATTCCATTTTCAAACGTACTCATTTATGAACCAGTAGTTAGAAGTAGAAAAGTTCTAACAGAAACCACAAAGCTCATCTACAGCCACATCAAACTGGATACGCCCAATCTCATCTGATCTTGGAAGCTTAGCAGTGTTGAACCTGGTTAGTACTTGGATGGGAGACCACCTGGGAATACAAGGTGCTGTAGATATTTTTATACTGCCAACACCGTTCTGTTGATGCATTCCATTTTCAAACGTACTCATTTATGAACCAGTAGTTAGAAGTAGAAAAGTTCTAACAGAAACCACAAAGCTCATCTACAGCCACACCACACTGGATACGCCCAATCTCATCTGATCTTGGAAGCTTAGCAGTGTTGGGCCTGGTTAGTACTTGGATGGGAGACCACCTGGGAATACAAGGTGCTGGAGATATTTTTATACTGCCAACACCGTTCTGTTGATGCATTCCATTTTCAAACGTACTCATTTATGAACCAGTAGTTAGAAGTAGAAAAGTTCTAACAGAAACCACAAAGCTCATCTACAGCCACATCAAACTGGATACGCCCAATCTCATCTGATCTTGGAAGCTTAGCAGTGTTGAACCTGGTTAGTACTTGGATGGGAGACCACCTGGGAATACAAGGTGCTGTAGATATTTTTATACTGCCAACACCGTTCTGTTGATGCATTCCATTTTCAAACGTATTCATTTATGAACCAGTAGTTAGAAGTAGAAAAGATCTAACAGAAACCACAAAGCTCATCTACAGCCACACCACACTGGATACACCCAATCTCATCTGATCTTGAAAGCTAAGCAGTGTTGGGCCTGGTTAGTACTTGGATGGGAGACCACCTGGGAATACAAGGTTCTGTAGATATTTTTATACTGCCAACACCGTTCTGTTGATGCATTCCATTTTCAAACGTATTCATTTATGAACCAGTAGTTAGAAGTAGAAAAGATCTAACAGAAACCCCACAGCTCATCTACAGCCACACCACACTGGATACACCCAATCTCATCTGATCTTAGAAGCTAAGCAGTGTTGGGCCTGGTTAGTACTTGGATGGGAGACCACCTGGGAATACAAGGTGCTGTAGATATTTTTATACTGCCAACAACGTTCTGTTGATGCATTCCATTTTCAAACGTATTCATTTATGAACCAGTAGTTAGAAGTAGAAAAGTTCTAACAGAAACCACAAAGCTCATCTACAGCCACACCACACTGGATACGCCCAATCTCATCTGATCTTGGAAGCTAAGCAGTGTTGGGCCTGGTTAGCACTTAGATGGGAGACCACCTGGGAATACAAGGTGCTGTAGATATTTTTATACTGCCAACACCGTTCTGTTGATGCATTCCATTTTCAAACGTATTCATTAATGAACCAGTAGTTAGAAGTAGAAAAGTTCTAACAGAAACCACAAAGGTCATCTACAGCCACACCACACTGGGTACGCCCAATCTCATCTGATATTGGAAGCTAAGCAGTGTTGGGCCTGGTTAGTACTTGGATGGGAGACCACCTGGGAATACAAGGTGCTGTAGATATTTTTATACTGCCAACACCGTTCTGTTGATGCATTCCATTTTCAAACTTATTCATTTATGAACCAGTAGTTAGAAGTAGAAAAGTTCTAACAGAAACCACAAAGCTCATCTACAGCCACTCCACACTGGATACGCCCAATCTCATCAGATCTTGGAAGCTAAGCAGTGTTGGGCCTGGTTCGTACTTGGATGGGAGACCACCTGGGAATACAAGGTGCTGTAGATATTTTTATACTGCCAACACCGTTCTGTTGATGCATTCCATTTTCAAACGTATTCATTTATGAACCAGTAGTTAGAAGTAGAAAAGTTCTAACAGAAACCACAAAGGTCATCTACAGCCACACCACACTGAGTACGCCCAATCTCATCTGATATTGGAAGCTAAGCAGTGTTGGGCCTGGTTAGTACTTGGATAGGAGACAACCTGGGAATACAATGTGCTGTAGATATTTTTATACTGCCAACACCGTTCTGTTGATGCATTCCATTTTCAAATGTATTCATTTATGAACCAGTAGTTAGAAGTAGAAAAGTTCTAACAGAAACCACAAAGCTCATCTACAGCCACACCACACTGGATACGCCCAATCTCATCTGATCTTGGCAGCTTAGCAGTGTTGTGCCTGGTTAGTACTTGGATGGGAGACCATCTGGGAATACAAGGTGCTGTAGATATTTTTATACTGCCAACACCGTTCTGTTGATGCATTCCATTTTCAAACGTATTAATTTATGAACCAGTAGTTAGAAGTAGAAAAGTTCTAACAGAAACCACAAAGCTCATCTACAGCCACACCACACTGGATACACCCAAGCTCATCTGATCTTGGAAGCAAAGCAGTGTTGGGCCTGGTTAGTACTTGGATGGGAGACCAACTGGGAATACAAGGTGCTGTAGATACTTTTATACTGCCAACACCGTTCTGTTGATGCATTCCATTTTCAAACGTATTCATTTATGAACCAGTAGTAAGAAGTAGAAAAGTTCTAACAGAAACCACAAAGCTCATCTACAGCCAAGCCACATTGGATACGCCCAATCTCATCTGATCTTGGTAGCTAAGCAGTGTTTGGCCTGGTTAGTACTTGGATGGGATACCACCTGGGAATGCAAGGTGCTGTAGATATTTTTATACTGCCAACACCGTTCTGTTGATGCATTCCATTTTCAAACGTATTCATTTATGAACCAGTAGTTAGAAGTAGAAAAGTTCTAACAGAAACCACAAAGCTCATCTACAGTCACACCACACTGGATACGCCCAATCTCATCTGATCTTGGAATCTAAGCAGTGTTGGGCCTGGTTAGTAGTTGGATGGGAGACCACCTGGGAATACAAGGTGCTGTAGATATTTTTATACTGCCAACACCGTTCTGTTGATGCATTCCATTTTCAAACGTGCTCATTTATGAACCAGTAGTTAGAAGTAGAAAAGTTCTAACAGAAACCACAAAGCTCATCTACAGCCACACCACACTGGATACGCCCAATCTCATCTGATCTTGGAAGCTAAGCAGTGTTGGGCCTGGTTAGTACTTGGATGGGAGAGCACCTTGGAATACAAGGTGCTGTAGATATTTTTTTACTGCCAACACCGTTCTGTTGATGTTTTCCATTTTCAAATGTATTAATTTATGAACCAGTAGTTAGAAGTAGAAAAGTTCTAACAGAAACCACAAAGCTCATCTACAGCCACACCACACTGGATACGCTCAATCTCATCTGATCTTGGAAGCTAAGCAGTGTTGGGCCTGGTTAGTACTTGGATGGTAGACCACCTGGGAATACAAGGTGCTGTAGATATTTTTATACTGCCAACACCGTTCTGTTGATGCATTCCATTTTCAAACGTACTCATTTATGAACCAGTAGTTAGAAGTAGAAAAGTTCTAACAAAAACCACAAAGCTCATCTACAGCCACACCACACTGGATATGCCCAATCTCATCTGATCTTGGAAGCTAAGCAGTGTTGGGCCTGGTTAGTACTTGGATGGGAGACCACCTGGGAATACAAGGTGCTGTAGATATTTTTATACTGCCAACACCATTCTGTTGATGCATTCCATTTTCAAACGTATTCATTTATGAACCTGTAGTTAGAAGTAGAAAAGTTCTAACAGTAACCATTAAACTCATCTACAGCCATACCACATTGGATATGCCCAATCTCATCTGATCTTGGAAGCTAAGCAGTGTTGGACCTGGTTAGTACTTGGAAGGGAGCCCACCTGGGAATACAAGGTGCTGTAGATATTTTTATACTGCCAACACCGTTCTGTTGATGCATTCCATTTTCAAACGTATTCATTTATGAACCAGTAGTTAGAAGTAGAAAAGTTCTAACAGAAACCACAAAGCTCATCTACAGCCACACCACACTGGATACGCCCAATCTCATCTGATTTTGGAAGCTAAGCAGTGTTGGGCCTGGTTAGTACTTGGATGGGAGACCACCTGGGAATACAAGGTGCTGTAGATATTTTTATACTGCCAACACCGTTCTGTTGATGCATTCCATTTTCAAACGTATTCATTTATGAACCAGTAGTTAGAAGTAAAAAAAGTTCTAACAGAAACCACAAAGCTCATCTACAGTCACAGCACACTGGATACGCCCAATCTCATCTGATCTTGGAATCTAAGCAGTGTTGGGCCTGGTTAGTAGTTGGATGGGAGACCACCTGGGAATACAAGGTGCTGTAGATATTTTTATACTGCCAACACCGTTCTGTTGATGCATTCCATTTTCAAACGTACTCATTTATGAACCAGTAGTTAGAAGTAGAAAAGTTCTAACAGAAACCACAAAGCTCATCTACAGCCACACCACACTGGATACGCCCAATCTCATCTGATCTTGGAAGCTTAGCAGTGTTGGGCCTGGTTAGTACTTGGATGGGAGACCACCTGGGAATACAAGGTGCTGTAGATATTTTTATACTGCCAACACCGTTCTGTTGATGCATTCCATTTTCAAACGTACTCATTTATGAACCAGTAGTTAGAAGTAGAAAAGTTCTAACAGAAACCACAAAGCTCATCTACAGCCACACCACACTGGATACGCCCAATCTCATCTGATCTTGGAAGCTTAGCAGTGTAGGGCCTGGTTAGTACTTGGATGGGAGACAACCTGGGAATACAATGTGCTGTAGATATTTTTATACTGCCAACACCGTTCTGTTGATGCATTCCATTTTCAAATGTATTCATTTATGAACCAGTAGTTAGAAGTAGAAAAGTTCTAACAGAAACCACAAAGCTCATCTACAGCCACACCACACTGGATACGCCCAATCTCATCTGATCTTGGCAGCTTAGCAGTGTTGGGCCTGGTTAGTACTTGGATGGGAGACCACCTGGGAATACAAGGTGCTGTAGATATTTTTATACTGCCAACACCGTTCTGTTGATGCATTCCATTTTCAAATGTATTCATTTATGAACCAGTAGTTAGAAGTAGAAAAGTTCTAACAGAAATCACAAAGCTCATGTACAGCCACACCACACTGGATACACCCAATCTCATCTGATCTTGGAAGCTAAGCAGTGTTGGGCCTGGTTAGTACTCGGATGGGAGACCACCTGGGAATACAAGGTGCTGTAGATATTTTTATACTGCCAACACCGTTCTGTTGATGCATTCCATTTTCAAACGTGTTCATTTATGAACCAGTAGTTAGAAGTAGAAAAGTTCTAACAGAAACCACAAAGCTCGTCTACATCCAAACCACACTGGGTACGCCCAATCTCATCTGATATTGGAAGCTAAGCAGTGTTGGGCCTGGTTAGTACTTGGATGGGAGACCACCTGGGAATACAAGGTTCTGTAGATATTTTTATACTGCCAACACCGTTCTGTTGATGCATTCCATTTTCAAACGAATTCATTTATGAACCAGTAGTTAGAAGTAGAAAAGATCTAACAGAAACCACAAAGCTCATCTACAGCCACACCACACTGGATACACCCAATCTCATCTGATCTTGGAAGCTAAGCAGTGTTGGGCCTGGTTAGTGCTTGGATGGGAGACCACCTGGGAATACAAGGTTCTGTAGATATTTTTATACTGCCAACACCGTTCTGTTGATGCATTCCATTTTCAAACGTATTCATTTATGAACCAGTAGTTAGAAGTAGAAAAGATCTAACAGAAACCCCACAGCTCATCTACAGCCACACCACACTGGATACGCCCAATCTCATCTGATCTTGGAAGCTAAGCAGTGTTGGGCCTGGTTAGTAGTTGGATGGGAGACCACCTGGGAATACAAGGTGCTGTAGATATTTTTATACTGCCAACAACGTTCTGTTGATGCATTCCATTTTCAAACGTATTCATTTATGAACCAGTAGTTAGAAGTAGAAAAGTTCTAACAGAAACCACAAAGCTCATCTACAGCCACACCACACTGGATACGCCCAATCTCATCTGATCTTAGAAGCTAAGCAGTGTTGGGCCTGGTTAGCACTTAGATGGGAGACCACCTGGGAATACAAGGTGCTGTAGATATTTTTATACTGCCAACACCGTTCTGTTGATGCATTCCATTTTCAAACGTATTCATTTATGAACCAGTAGTTAGAAGTAGAAAAGTTCTAACAGAAACCACAAAGCTCATCTACATCCAAACCACACTGGATACGCCCAATCTCATCTGATCTTGGAAGCTAAGCAGTGTTGTTCCTGGTTAGTACTTGGATGGGAGAGCACCTGGGAATACAAGGTGCTGTAGATATTTTTATACTGCCAACACCGTTCTGTTGATGCATTCCATTTTCAAACGTATTCATTTATGAACCAGTAGTTAGAAGTAGAAAAGTTCTAACAGAAACCACAAAGCTCATCTACAGCCACACCACACTGGATACGCCCAATCTCATCTGATCTTGGAAACTAAGCAGTGTTGTGCCTGGTTAGTACTTGGATGGGAGACCACCTGGGAATACAAGGTGCTGTAGATATTTTAATACTGCCAACACCGTTCTGTTGATGCATTCCATTTTCAAACGTATTCATTTATGAACCAGTAGTTAGAAGTAGAAAAGTTCTAACAGAAACCACAAAGGTCATCTACAGCCACACCACACTGAGTACGCCCAATCTCATCTGATATTGGAAGCTAAGCAGTGTTGGGCCTGGTTAGTACTTGGATAGGAGACCACCTGGGAATACAATGTGCTGTAGATATTTTTATACTGCCAACACCGTTCTGTTGATGCATTCCATTTTCAAATGTATTCATTTATGAACCAGTAGTTAGAAGTAGAAAAGTTCTAACAGAAATCACAAAGCTCATGTACAGCCACACCACACTGGATACACCCAATCTCATCTGATCTTGGAAGCTAAGCAGTGTTGGGCCTGGTTAGTACTCGGATGGGAGACCACCTGGGAATACAAGGTGCTGTAGATATTTTTATACTGCCAACACCGTTCTGTTGATGCATTCCATTTTCAAACGTGTTCATTTATGAACCAGTAGTTAGAAGTAGAAAAGTTCTAACAGAAACCACAAAGCTCGTCTACATCCAAACCACACTGGGTACGCCCAATCTCATCTGATATTGGAAGCTAAGCAGTGTTGGGCCTGGTTAGTACTTGGATGGGAGACCACCTGGGAATACAAGGTTCTGTAGATATTTTTATACTGCCAACACCGTTCTGTTGATGCATTCCATTTTCAAACTTATTCATTTATGAACCAGTAGTTAGAAGTAGAAAAGTTCTAACAGAAACCACAAAGCTCATCTACAGCCACTCCACACTGGATACGCCCAATCTCATCAGATCTTGGAAGCTAAGCAGTGTTGGGCCTGGTTCGTACTTGGATGGGAGACCACCTGGGAATACAAGGTGCTGTAGATATTTTTATACTGCCAACACCGTTCTGTTGATGCATTCCATTTTCAAACGTATTCATTTATGAACCAGTAGTTAGAAGTAGAAAAGTTCTAACAGAAACCACAAAGGTCATCTACAGCCACACCACACTGAGTACGCCCAATCTCATCTGATATTGGAAGCTAAGCAGTGTTGGGCCTGGTTAGTACTTGGATAGGAGACAACCTGGGAATACAATGTGCTGTAGATATTTTTATACTGCCAACACCGTTCTGTTGATGCATTCCATTTTCAAATGTATTCATTTATGAACCAGTAGTTAGAAGTAGAAAAGTTCTAACAGAAACCACAAAGCTCATCTACAGCCACACCACACTGGATACGCCCAATCTCATCTGATCTTGGCAGCTTAGCAGTGTTGTGCCTGGTTAGTACTTGGATGGGAGACCATCTGGGAATACAAGGTGCTGTAGATATTTTTATACTGCCAACACCGTTCTGTTGATGCATTCCATTTTCAAACGTATTAATTTATGAACCAGTAGTTAGAAGTAGAAAAGTTCTAACAGAAACCACAAAGCTCATCTACAGCCACACCACACTGGATACACCCAAGCTCATCTGATCTTGGAAGCAAAGCAGTGTTGGGCCTGGTTAGTACTTGGATGGGAGACCACCTGGGAATACAAGGTGCTGTAGATACTTTTATACTGCCAACACCGTTCTGTTGATGCATTCCATTTTCAAACGTATTCATTTATGAACCAGTAGTAAGAAGTAGAAAAGTTCTAACAGAAACCACAAAGCTCATCTACAGCCAAGCCACATTGGATACGCCCAATCTCATCTGATCTTGGTAGCTAAGCAGTGTTTGGCCTGGTTAGTACTTGGATGGGATACCACCTGGGAATGCAAGGTGCTGTAGATATTTTTATACTGCCAACACCGTTCTGTTGATGCATTCCATTTTCAAACGTATTCATTTATGAACCAGTAGTTAGAAGTAGAAAAGTTCTAACAGAAACCACAAAGCTCATCTACAGTCACACCACACTGGATACGCCCAATCTCATCTGATCTTGGAATCTAAGCAGTGTTGGGCCTGGTTAGTAGTTGGATGGGAGACCACCTGGGAATACAAGGTGCTGTAGATATTTTTATACTGCCAACACCGTTCTGTTGATGCATTCCATTTTCAAACGTGCTCATTTATGAACCAGTAGTTAGAAGTAGAAAAGTTCTAACAGAAACCACAAAGCTCATCTACAGCCACACCACACTGGATACGCCCAATCTCATCTGATCTTGGAAGCTAAGCAGTGTTGGGCCTGGTTAGTACTTGGATGGGAGAGCACCTTGGAATACAAGGTGCTGTAGATATTTTTTTACTGCCAACACCGTTCTGTTGATGTTTTCCATTTTCAAATGTATTAATTTATGAACCAGTAGTTAGAAGTAGAAAAGTTCTAACAGAAACCACAAAGCTCATCTACAGCCACACCACACTGGATACGCTCAATCTCATCTGATCTTGGAAGCTAAGCAGTGTTGGGCCTGGTTAGTACTTGGATGGTAGACCACCTGGGAATACAAGGTGCTGTAGATATTTTTATACTGCCAACACCGTTCTGTTGATGCATTCCATTTTCAAACGTACTCATTTATGAACCAGTAGTTAGAAGTAGAAAAGTTCTAACAAAAACCACAAAGCTCATCTACAGCCACACCACACTGGATATGCCCAATCTCATCTGATCTTGGAAGCTAAGCAGTGTTGGGCCTGGTTAGTACTTGGATGGGAGACCACCTGGGAATACAAGGTGCTGTAGATATTTTTATACTGCCAACACCATTCTGTTGATGCATTCCATTTTCAAACGTATTCATTTATGAACCTGTAGTTAGAAGTAGAAAAGTTCTAACAGTAACCATTAAACTCATCTACAGCCATACCACATTGGATATGCCCAATCTCATCTGATCTTGGAAGCTAAGCAGTGTTGGACCTGGTTAGTACTTGGAAGGGAGCCCACCTGGGAATACAAGGTGCTGTAGATATTTTTATACTGCCAACACCGTTCTGTTGATGCATTCCATTTTCAAACGTATTCATTTATGAACCAGTAGTTAGAAGTAGAAAAGTTCTAACAGAAACCACAAAGCTCATCTACAGCCACACCACACTGGATACGCCCAATCTCATCTGATTTTGGAAGCTAAGCAGTGTTGGGCCTGGTTAGTACTTGGATGGGAGACCACCTGGGAATACAAGGTGCTGTAGATATTTTTATACTGCCAACACCGTTCTGTTGATGCATTCCATTTTCAAACGTATTCATTTATGAACCAGTAGTTAGAAGTAAAAAAAGTTCTAACAGAAACCACAAAGCTCATCTACAGTCACAGCACACTGGATACGCCCAATCTCATCTGATCTTGGAATCTAAGCAGTGTTGGGCCTGGTTAGTAGTTGGATGGGAGACCACCTGGGAATACAAGGTGCTGTAGATATTTTTATACTGCCAACACCGTTCTGTTGATGCATTCCATTTTCAAACGTACTCATTTATGAACCAGTAGTTAGAAGTAGAAAAGTTCTAACAGAAACCACAAAGCTCATCTACAGCCACACCACACTGGATACGCCCAATCTCATCTGATCTTGGAAGCTTAGCAGTGTTGGGCCTGGTTAGTACTTGGATGGGAGACCACCTGGGAATACAAGGTGCTGTAGATATTTTTATACTGCCAACACCGTTCTGTTGATGCATTCCATTTTCAAACGTACTCATTTATGAACCAGTAGTTAGAAGTAGAAAAGTTCTAACAGAAACCACAAAGCTCATCTACAGCCACACCACACTGGATACGCCCAATCTCATCTGATCTTGGAAGCTTAGCAGTGTAGGGCCTGGTTAGTACTTGGATGGGAGACAACCTGGGAATACAATGTGCTGTAGATATTTTTATACTGCCAACACCGTTCTGTTGATGCATTCCATTTTCAAATGTATTCATTTATGAACCAGTAGTTAGAAGTAGAAAAGTTCTAACAGAAACCACAAAGCTCATCTACAGCCACACCACACTGGATACGCCCAATCTCATCTGATCTTGGCAGCTTAGCAGTGTTGGGCCTGGTTAGTACTTGGATGGGAGACCACCTGGGAATACAAGGTGCTGTAGATATTTTTATACTGCCAACACCGTTCTGTTGATGCATTCCATTTTCAAATGTATTCATTTATGAACCAGTAGTTAGAAGTAGAAAAGTTCTAACAGAAATCACAAAGCTCATGTACAGCCACACCACACTGGATACACCCAATCTCATCTGATCTTGGAAGCTAAGCAGTGTTGGGCCTGGTTAGTACTCGGATGGGAGACCACCTGGGAATACAAGGTGCTGTAGATATTTTTATACTGCCAACACCGTTCTGTTGATGCATTCCATTTTCAAACGTGTTCATTTATGAACCAGTAGTTAGAAGTAGAAAAGTTCTAACAGAAACCACAAAGCTCGTCTACATCCAAACCACACTGGGTACGCCCAATCTCATCTGATATTGGAAGCTAAGCAGTGTTGGGCCTGGTTAGTACTTGGATGGGAGACCACCTGGGAATACAAGGTTCTGTAGATATTTTTATACTGCCAACACCGTTCTGTTGATGCATTCCATTTTCAAACGAATTCATTTATGAACCAGTAGTTAGAAGTAGAAAAGATCTAACAGAAACCACAAAGCTCATCTACAGCCACACCACACTGGATACACCCAATCTCATCTGATCTTGGAAGCTAAGCAGTGTTGGGCCTGGTTAGTGCTTGGATGGGAGACCACCTGGGAATACAAGGTTCTGTAGATATTTTTATACTGCCAACACCGTTCTGTTGATGCATTCCATTTTCAAACGTATTCATTTATGAACCAGTAGTTAGAAGTAGAAAAGATCTAACAGAAACCCCACAGCTCATCTACAGCCACACCACACTGGATACGCCCAATCTCATCTGATCTTGGAAGCTAAGCAGTGTTGGGCCTGGTTAGTAGTTGGATGGGAGACCACCTGGGAATACAAGGTGCTGTAGATATTTTTATACTGCCAACAACGTTCTGTTGATGCATTCCATTTTCAAACGTATTCATTTATGAACCAGTAGTTAGAAGTAGAAAAGTTCTAACAGAAACCACAAAGCTCATCTACAGCCACACCACACTGGATACGCCCAATCTCATCTGATCTTAGAAGCTAAGCAGTGTTGGGCCTGGTTAGCACTTAGATGGGAGACCACCTGGGAATACGAGGTGCTGTAGATATTTTTATACTGCCAACACCGTTCTGTTGATGCATTCCATTTTCAAACGTATTCATTTATGAACCAGTAGTTAGAAGTAGAAAAGTTCTAACAGAAACCACAAAGCTCATCTACATCCAAACCACACTGGATACGCCCAATCTCATCTGATCTTGGAAGCTAAGCAGTGTTGTTCCTGGTTAGTACTTGGATGGGAGAGCACCTGGGAATACAAGGTGCTGTAGATATTTTTATACTGCCAACACCGTTCTGTTGATGCATTCCATTTTCAAACGTATTCATTTATGAACCAGTAGTTAGAAGTAGAAAAGTTCTAACAGAAACCACAAAGCTCATCTACAGCCACACCACACTGGATACGCCCAATCTCATCTGATCTTGGAAACTAAGCAGTGTTGTGCCTGGTTAGTACTTGGATGGGAGACCACCTGGGAATACAAGGTGCTGTAGATATTTTAATACTGCCAACACCGTTCTGTTGATGCATTCCATTTTCAAACGTATTCATTTATGAACCAGTAGTTAGAAGTAGAAAAGTTCTAACAGAAACCACAAAGGTCATCTACAGCCACACCACACTGAGTACGCCCAATCTCATCTGATATTGGAAGCTAAGCAGTGTTGGGCCTGGTTAGTACTTGGATAGGAGACCACCTGGGAATACAATGTGCTGTAGATATTTTTATACTGCCAACACCGTTCTGTTGATGCATTCCATTTTCAAATGTATTCATTTATGAACCAGTAGTTAGAAGTAGAAAAGTTCTAACAGAAATCACAAAGCTCATGTACAGCCACACCACACTGGATACACCCAATCTCATCTGATCTTGGAAGCTAAGCAGTGTTGGGCCTGGTTAGTACTCGGATGGGAGACCACCTGGGAATACAAGGTGCTGTAGATATTTTTATACTGCCAACACCGTTCTGTTGATGCATTCCATTTTCAAACGTGTTCATTTATGAACCAGTAGTTAGAAGTAGAAAAGTTCTAACAGAAACCACAAAGCTCGTCTACATCCAAACCACACTGGGTACGCCCAATCTCATCTGATATTGGAAGCTAAGCAGTGTTGGGCCTGGTTAGTACTTGGATGGGAGACCACCTGGGAATACAAGGTTCTGTAGATATTTTTATACTGCCAACACCGTTCTGTTGATGCATTCCATTTTCAAACGAATTCATTTATGAACCAGTAGTTAGAAGTAGAAAAGATCTAACAGAAACCACAAAGCTCATCTACAGCCACACCACACTGGATACGCCCAATCTCATCTGATCTTGGAAGCTAAGCAGTGTTGGGCCTGGTTAGTAGTTGGATGGGAGACCACCTGGGAATACAAGGTGCTGTAGATATTTTTATACTGCCAACAACGTTCTGTTGATGCATTCCATTTTCAAACGTATTCATTTATGAACCAGTAGTTAGAAGTAGAAAAGTTCTAACAGAAACCACAAAGCTCATCTACAGCCACACCACACTGGATACGCCCAATCTCATCTGATCTTAGAAGCTAAGCAGTGTTGGGCCTGGTTAGCACTTAGATGGGAGACCACCTGGGAATACAAGGTGCTGTAGATATTTTTATACTGCCAACACCGTTCTGTTGATGCATTCCATTTTCAAACGTATTCATTAATGAACCAGTAGTTAGAAGTAGAAAAGTTCTAACAGAAACCACAAAGGTCATCTACAGCCACACCACACTGGGTACGCCCAATCTCATCTGATATTGGAAGCTAAGCAGTGTTGGGCCTGGTTAGTACTTGGATGGGAGACCACCTGGGAATACAAGGTGCTGTAGATATTTTTATACTGCCAACACCGTTCTGTTGATGCATTCCATTTTCAAACTTATTCATTTATGAACCAGTAGTTAGAAGTAGAAAAGTTCTAACAGAAAACACAAAGCTCATCTACAGCCACTCCACACTGGATACGCCCAATCTCATCAGATCTTGGAAGCTAAGCAGTGTTGGGCCTGGTTCGTACTTGGATGGGAGACCACCTGGGTTTACAAGGTGCTGTAGATATTTTTATACTGCCAACACCGTTCTGTTGATGCATTCCATTTTCAAACGTATTCATTTATGAACCAGTAGTTAGAAGTAGAAAAGTTCTAACAGAAACCACAAAGCTCATCTACATCCAAACCACACTGGATACGCCCAATCTCATCTGATCTTGGAAGCTAAGCAGTGTTGGGCCTGGTTAGTACTTGGATGGGAGACCACCTGGGAATACAAGGTGCTGTAGATATTTTTATACTGCCAACATCGTTCTGTTGATGCATTCCATTTTCAAACGTATTCATTTATGAACCAGTAGTTAGAAGTAGAAAAGTTCTAACAGAAACCACAAAGCTCATCTACAGGCACACCACACTGGATACGCCCAATCTCATCTGATCTTGGAAACTAAGCAGTGTTGTGCCTGGTTAGTACTTGGATGGGAGACCACCTGGGAATACAAGGTGCTGTAGATATTTTAATACTGCCAACACCGTTCTGTTGATGCATTCCATTTTCAAACGTATTCATTTATGAACCAGTAGTTAGAAGTAGAAAAGTTCTAACAGAAATCACAAAGCTCATGTACAGCCACACCACACTGGATATGCCCAATCTCATCTGATCTTGGAAGCTAAGCAGTGTTGGGCCTGGTTAGTACTTGGATAGGAGACCACCTGGGAATACAATGTGCTGTAGATATTTTTATACTGCCAACACCGTTCTATTGATGCATTCCATTTTCAAATGTATTCATTTATGAACCAGTAGTTAGAAGTAGAAAAGTTCTAACAGAAATCACAAAGCTCATCTACAGCCACACCACACTGGATACACCCAATCTCATCTGATCTTGGAAGCTAAGCAGTGTTGGGCCTGGTTAGTACTCGGATGGGAGACCACCTGGGAATACAAGGTGCTGTAGATATTTTTATACTGCCAACACCGTTCTGTTGATGCATTCCATTTTCAAACGTGTTCATTTATGAACCAGTAGTTAGAAGTAGAAAAGTTCTAACAGAAACCACAAAGCTCATCTACATCCAAACCACACTGGGTACGCCCAATCTCATCTGATATTGGAAGCTAAGCAGTGTTGGGCCTGGTTAGTACTTGGATGGGAGACCACCTGGGAATACAAGGTGCTGTAGATATTTTTATACTGCCAACACCGTTCTGTTGATGCATTCCATTTTCAAATGTATTCATTTATGAACCAGTAGTTAGAAGTAGAAAAGTTCTAACAGAAACAACAAAGCTCATCTACAGCCACACCACACTGGATACGCCCAATCTCATCTGATCGTGGAAGCTAAGCAGTGTTGGGCCTGGTTAGTACTTGGATGGGAGACCACCTGGGAATACAAGGTGCTGTAGATATTTTTATACTGCCAACACCGTTCTGTTGATGCATTCCATTTTCAAACGTTTTCATTTATGAACCAGTAGTTAGAAGTAGACAAGTTCTAACAGAAACCACAAAGCTCATCTACAGCCACGCCACACTGGATACGCCCAATCTCATCTGATCTTGGAAGCTAAGCAGTGTTGGGCCTGGTTAGTACTTGGATGGGAGACCACCTGGGAATACAAGGTGCTGTAGATATTTTTATACTGCCAACACCGTTCTGTTGATGCATTCCATTTTCAAACGTTTTCATTTATGAACCAGTAGTTAGAAGTAGAAAAGTTCTAACAGAAACCACAAAGCTCATGTACAGCCACACCACACTGGATATGCCCAATCTCATCTGATCTTGGAAGCTAAGCAGTGTTGGGCCTGGTTAGTACTTGGATGGGAAACCACCTGGGAATACAAGGTGCTGTAGATATTTTTATACTGCCAACACCGTTCTGTTGATGCATTCCATTTTCAAACGTATTCATTTATGAACCAGTAGTTAGAAGTAGAAAAGTTCTAACATAAACCACAAAGCTCATCTACAGCCACTCCACACTGGATACGCCCAATCTCATCAGATCTTGGAAGCTAAGCAGTTTTGGGCCTGGTTCGTACTTGGATGGGAGACCACCTGGGAATACAAGGTGCTGTAGATATTTTGATACTGCCAACACCGTTCTGTTGATGCATTCCATTTTCAAACGTATTCATATATGAACCAGTAGTTAGAAGTAGAAAAGTTCTAACAGAAATCACAAAGCTCATCTACAGCCACACCACACTGGATACGCCCAATCTCATCTGATCTTGGAAGCTAAGCAGTGTTGGGTCTGGTTAGTACTTGGATGGGAGACCACCTGGGAATACAAGGTGCTGTAGATATTTTTATACTGCCAACACCGTTCTGTTGATGCATTCCATTTTCAAACGTATTCATTTATGAACCAGTAGTTAGAAGTAGAAAAGTTCTAACAGAAATCACAAAGCACATCTACATCCAAACCACACTGGATACGCCCAATCTCATCTGATCTTGGAAGCTAAGCAGTGTTGGGCCTGGTTAGTACTTGGATGGGAGAACACCTGGGAATACAAGGTGCTGTAGATATTTTTATACTGCCAACACCGTTCTGTTGATGCATTCCATTTTCAAACATATTCATTTATGAACCAGTAGTTAGAAGTAGAAAAGTTCTAACAGAAACCTCAAAGCTCGTCTATAGCCACACCACACTGGATGCGCCGAATCTCATCTGATCTTGGAAGCTAAGCAGTGTTTGGCCTGGTTCGTACTTGGATGGGAGACCACCTGGGAATACAAGGTGCTGTAGATATTTTTATACTACCAACACCGTTCTGTTGATGCATTCCATTTTCAAACGTTTTCATTTATGAACCAGTAGTTAGAAGTAGAAAAGTTCTAACAGAAACCACAAAGGTCAACTACAGCCACACCACACTGGATACGCCCAATCTCATCTGATCTTGGAAGCTAAGCAGTGTTGTGCCTGGTTAGTACCTGGATGGGAGACCACCTGGGAATACAAGGTGCTGTAGATATTTTTATACTGCCAACACCGTTCTGTTGATGCATTCCATTTTCAAACCTATTCATTTATGAACCAGTAGTTAGAAGTAGAAAAGTTCTAACAGAAACCACGAAGCTCATCTACAGCCACACCACACTGGATACGCCCAATCTCATCTGATCTTGGAAGCTAAGCAGTGTTGTTCCTGGTTAGTACTTGGATGGGAGACCACCTGGGAATACAAGGTGCTGTAGATATTTTTATACTGCCAACACCGTTCTGTTGATGCATTCCATTTTCAAACGTATTCATTTATGAACCAGTAGTTAGAAGTAAAAAAGTTCTAACAGAAACCACAAAGCTCATCTACAGCCACACCACACTGGATGCGCCCAATCTCATCTGATCTTGGAAGCTAAGCAGTGTTGGGCCTGGTTAGTACTTGGATGGGAGACCACCTGGGAATACAAGGTGCTGTAGATATTTTTATACTGCCAACACCGTTCTGTTGATGCATTCCATTTTCAAACGTATTCATTTATGAACCAGTAGTTAGAAGTAGAAAAGTTCTAACAGAAACTACAAAGCTCATCTACAGTCACACCAGACTGGATATGCCTAATCTCATCTGATCTTGGAAGCTAAGCAGTGTTGGGCCTGGTTAGTACTTGGATGGGAGACCACCTGGGAATAGAAGGTGCTGTAGATATTTTTATACTGCCAACACCGTTCTGTTGATGCATTCCATTTTCAAACGTATTCATTTATGAACCAGTAGTTAGAAGTAGAAAAGTTCTAACAGAAACCACAACGCTCATCTATAGCCACACCACACTGGATACGCCCAATCTCATCTGAACTTGAAAGCTAAGCAGTGTTGGGCCTGGTTAGTACTTGGATGGGAGACCACCTGGGAATACAAGGTGCTGTAGATATTTTTATACTGCCAACACCGTTCTGTTGATGCATTCCATTTTCAAACGTATTCATTTATGAACCAGTAGTTAGAAGTAGAAAAGTTCTAACAGAAACCACAAAGCTCATCTACAGCCACACTACACTGGATACGCCCAATCTCATCTGATCTTGGAAGCTAAGCAGTGTTTGGCCTGGTTAGTACTTTGATGGGAGACCACCTGGGAATACAAGGTGCTGTAGATATTTTTTTACTGCCAACACCGTTCTGTTGATGCATTCCATTTTCAAACTTATTCATTTATGAACCAGTAGTTAGAAGTAGAAAAGTTCTAACAGAAATCACAAAGCTCATTTACAGCCACACCACACTGGATACGCCCAATCTCATCTGATCTTGGAAGCTAAGCAGTGTTGGGCCTGGTTAGTACTTGGATGGGAGACCACCTGGGAATAGAAGGTGCTGTAGATATTTTTACACTGCCAACACCGTTCTGTTGATGCATTCCATTTTCAAACGTATTCATTTATGAACCAGTAGTTAGAAGTAGAAAAGTTCTAACAGAAACCACAAAGCTCATCTACAGTCACACCAGACTGGATATGTCTAATCTCATCTGATCTTGGAAGCTAAGCAGTGTTGGGCCTGGTTAGTACTTGGATGGGAGACCACCTGGGAATAGAAGGTGCTGTAGATATTTTTATACTGCCAACACCGTTCTGTTGATGCATTCCATTTTCAAACGTATTCATTTATGAACCAGTAGTTAGAAGTTGAAAAGTTCTAACAGAAACCACAACGCTCATCTATAGCCACACCACACTGGATACGCCCAATCTCATCTGAACTTGAAAGCTAAGCAGTGTTGGGCCTGGTTAGTACTTGGATGGGAGACCACCTGGGAATACAAGGTGCTGTAGATATTTTTATACTGCCAACACCGTTCTGTTGATGCATTCCATTTTCAAACGTATTCATTTATGAACCAGTAGTTAGAAGTAGAAAAGTTCTAACAGAAACCACAAAGCTCATCTACAGCCACACTACACTGGATACGCCCAATCTCATCTGATCTTGGAAGCTAAGCAGTGTTGGGCCTGGTTAGTACTTTGATGGGAGACCACCTGGGAATACAAGGTGCTGTAGATATTTTTTTACTGCCAACACCGTTCTGTTGATGCATTCCATTTTCAAACTTATTCATTTATGAACCAGTAGTTAGAAGTAGAAAAGTTCTAACAGAAATCACATAGCTCATCTACAGCCACACCACACTGGATACGCCCAATCTCATCTGATCTTGGAAGCTAAGCAGTGTTGGGCCTGGTTAGTACTTGGATGGGAGACCACCTGGGAATAGAAGGTGCTGTAGATATTTTTACACTGCCAACACCGTTCTGTTGATGCATTCCATTTTCAAACGTATTCATTTATGAACCAGTAGTTAGAAGTAGAAAAGTTCTAACAGAAACCTCAAAGCTCGTCTACAGCCACACCACACTGGATACGCCCAATCTCATCTGATCTTGGAAGCTAAGCAGTGTTGGGCCTGGTTCGTACTTGGATGGGAGACCACCTGGGAATACAAGGTGCTGTAGATATTTTTATACTGCCAACACCGTTCTGTTGATGCATTCCATTTTCAAACGTTTTCATTTATGAACCAGTAGTTAGAAGTAGAAAAGTTCTAACAGAAACCACAACGCTCATCTACAGCCACACCACACTGGATACGCCCAATCTCATCTGAACTTGAAAGCTAAGCAGTGTTGGGCCTGGTTAGTACTTGGATGGGAGACCACCTGGGAATACAAGGTGCTGTAGATATTTTTATACTGCCAACACCGTTCTGTTGATGCATTCCATTTTCAAACGTATTCATTTATGAACCAGTAGTTAGAAGTAAAAAAGTTCTAACAGAAACCACAAAGCTCATCTACAGCCACACCACACTGGATGCGCCCAATCTCATCTGATCTTGGAAGCTAAGCAGTGTTGGGCCTGGTAAGTAATTGGATGGGAGACCACCTGGGAATACAAGGTGCTGTTGATATTTTTATACTGCCAACACCGTTCTGTTGATGCATTCCATTTTCAAACGTATTCATTTATGAACCAGTAGTTAGAAGTAGAAAAGTTCTAACAGAAACCACAAAGCTCATCTACAGCCACACTACACTGGATACGCCCAATCTCATCTGATCTTGGAAGCTAAGCAATGTTGGGCCTGGTTAGTACTTGGATGGGAGACCACCTGCGAATACAAGGTGCTGTAGATATTTTAATACTGCCAACACCGTTCTGTTGATGCATTCCATTTTCAAACGTATTCATTTATGAACCAGTAGTTAGAAGTAGAAAAGTTCTAACATAAACCTCAAAGGTCATCTACAGCCACACCACACTGGGTACGCCCAATCTCATCTGATATTGGAAGCTAAGCAGTGTTGGGCCTGGTTAGTACTTGGATGGGAGACCACCTGGGAATACAAGGTGCTGTAGATATTTTTATACTGCCAACACCATTCTGTTGATGCATTCCATTTTCAAATGTATTCATTTATGAACCAGTAGTTAGAAGTAGAAAAGTTCTAACAGAAACCACAAAGCTCATTTACAGCCACACCACACTGGATACGCCCAATCTCATCTGATCTTGGAAGCTAAGCAGTGTTGGGCCTGGTTAGTACTTAGATGGGAGACCACCTGGGAATACAAGGTGCTGTAGATATTTTTATACTGCCAACACCGTTCTGTTGATGCATTCCATTTTCAAACTTATTCATTTATGAACCAGTAGTTAGAAGTAGAAAAGTTCTAACAGAAACCACAAAGCTCGTCTACAGCCACTCCACACTGGATACGCCCAATCTCATCAGATCTTGGAAGCTAAGCAGTGTTGGACCTGGTTCGTACTTGGATGGGAGACCACCTGGGAATACAAGGTGCTGTAGATATTTTTATACTGCCAACACCGTTCTGTTGATGCATTCCATTTTCAAATGTATTCATTTATGAACCAGTAGTTAGAAGTAGAAAAGTTCTAACAGAAATCACAAAGCTCATCTACAGCCACACCACACTGGATACGCCCAATCTCATCTGATCTTGGAAGCTAAGCAGTGTTGGGCCTGGTTAGTACTTGGATGGGAGACCACCTGGGAATACAAGGTGCTGTAGATATTTTTATACTGCCAACACCGTTCTGTTGATGCATTCCATTTTCAAACGTATTCATTTATGAACCAGTAGTTAGAAGTAGAAAAGTTCTAATAGAAACCACAAAGCTCATCTACAGCCACACCACACTGGATATGCCCAATCTCGTCTGATCTTGGAAGCTAAGCAGTGTTGGGCCTGGTTAGTGCTTGGATGGGAGACCACCTGGGAATACAAGGTGCTGTAGATATTTTTATACTGCCAACACCGTTCTGTTGATGCATTCCATTTTCAAACTTATTCATTTTTGAACCAGTAATTAGAAGTAGAAAAGTTCTAACAGAAACCACAAAGCTCATCTACAGCCACTCCACACTGGATACGCCCAATCTCATCTGATCTTGGAAGCTAAGCAGTGTTGGGCCTGGTTAGTACTTGGATAGGAGACCACCTGGGAATACAAGGTGCTGTAGATATTTTGATACTGCCAACACCGTTCTGTTGATGCATTCCATTTTCAAATGTATTCATTTATGAACCAGTAGTTAGAAGTAGAAAAGTTCTAACAGAAATCACAAAGCTCATCTACATCCAAACCACACTGGGTACGCCCAATCTCATCTGATCGTGGAAGCTAAGCAGTGTTGGGCCTGGTTAGTACTTGGATGGGAGACCACCTGGGAATACAAGGTGCTGTAGATATTTTTATACTGCCAACACCGTTCTGTTGATGCATTCCATTTTCAAACGTTTTCATTTATGAACCAGTAGTTAGAAGTAGACAAGTTCTAACAGAAACCACAAAGCTCATCTACACCAACGCCACACTGGATACGCCCAATCTCATCTGATCTTGGAAGCTAAGCAGTGTTGGGTCTGGTTAGTACTTGGATGGGAGACCACCTGGGAATACAAGGTGCTGTAGATATTTTTATACTGCCAACACCGTTCTGTTGATGCATTCCATTTTCAAACGTTTTCATTTATGAACCAGTAGTTAGAAGTAGAAAAGTTCTAACAGAAACCACAAAGCTCATCTACAGCCACACCACACTGGATATGCCCAATCTCATCTGATCTTGGAAGCTAAGCAGTGTTGGGCCTGGTTAGTACTTGGATGGGAAACCACCTGGGAATACAAGGTGCTGTAGATATTTTTATACTGCCAACACCGTTCTGTTGATGCATTCCATTTTCAAACGTATTCATTTATGAACCAGTAGTTAGAAGTAGAAAAGTTCTAACAGAAACCACAAAGCTCATCTACACCACTCCACACTGGATACGCCCAATCTCATCAGATCTTGGAAGCTAAGCAGTTTTGGGCCTGGTTCGTACTTGGATGGGAGACCACCTGGGAATACAAGGTGCTGTAGATATTTTTATACTGCCAACACCGTTCTGTTGATGCATTCCATTTTCAAACGTATTCATTTATGAACCAGTAGTTAGAAGTAGAAAAGTTCTAACAGAAATCACAAAGCTCATCTACAGCCACACCACACTGGATACGCCCAATCTCATCTGATCTTGGAAGCTAAGCAGTGTTGGGTCTGGTTAGTACTTGGATGGGAGACCACCTGGGAAATCAAGGTGCAGTAGATATTTTTATACTGCCAACACCGTTCTGTTGATGCATTCCATTTTCAAACGTATTCATTTATGAACCAGTAGTTAGAAGTAGAAAAGTTCTAACAGAAACCACAAAGCTCATCTACATCCAAACCACACTGGATACGCCCAATCTCATCTGATCTTGGAAGCAAAGCAGTGTTGGGCCTGGTTAGTACTTGGATGGGAGACCACCTGGGAATACAAGGTGCTGTAGATATTTTTATACTGCCAACACCGTTCTGTTGATGCATTCCGTTTTCAAACGTATTCATTTATGAACCAGTAGTTAGAAGTAGAAAAGTTCTAACAGAAACCTCGAAGCTCGTCTACAGCCACACCACACTGGATACGCCCAATCTCATCTGATCTTGGAAGCTCAGCAGTGTTGGGCCTGGTTTGTACTTGGATGGGAGACCACCTGGGAATACAAGGTGCTGTAGATATTTTTATACTGCCAACACCGTTCTGTTGATGCTTTCCATTTTCAAACCTATTCATTTATGAACCAGTAGTTAGAAGTAGAAAAGTTCTAACAGAAACCACGAAGCTCATCTACAGCCACACCACACTGGATACGTCCAATCTCATCTGATCTTGGAAGCTAAGCAGTGTAGTTCCTGGTTAGTACTTGGATGGGAGACCACCTGGGAATACAAGGTGCTGTAGATATTTTTATACTGCCAACACCGTTCTGTTGATGCATTCCATTTTCAAACGTATTCATTTATGAACCAGTAGTTAGAAGTAGAAAAGTTCTAACAGAAATCACAAAGCTCATCTACAGCCACACCACACTGGATACGCCCAATCTCATCTGATCTTGGAAGCTAAGCAGTGTTGGGTCTGGTTAGTACTTGGATGGGAGACCACCTGGGAATACAAGGTGCAGTAGATATTTTTATACTGCCAACACCGTTCTGTTGATGCATTCCATTTTCAAACGTATTCATTTATGAACCAGTAGTTAGAAGTAGAAAAGTTCTAACAGAAACCACAAAGCTCATCTACATCCAAACCCCACTGGATACGCCCAATCTCATCTGATCTTGGAAGCAAAGCAGTGTTGGGCCTGGTTAGTACTTGGATGGGAGACCACCTGGGAATACAAGGTGCTGTAGATATTTTTATACTGCCAACACCGTTCTGTTGATGCATTCCATTTTCAAACGTATTCATTTATGAACCAGTAGTTAGAAGTAGAAAAGTTCTAACAGAAACCTCGAAGCTCGTCTACAGCCACACCACACTGGATACGCCCAATCTCATCTGATCTTGGAAGCTAAGCAGTGTTGGGCCTGGTTTGTACTTGGATGGGAGACCACCTGGGAATACAAGGTGCTGTAGATATTTTTATACTGCCAACACCGTTCTGTTGATGCTTTCCATTTTCAAACCTATTCATTTATGAACCAGTAGTTAGAAGTAGAAAAGTTCTAACAGAAACCACGAAGCTCATCTACAGCCACACCACACTGGATACGCCCAATCTCATCTGATCTTGGAAGCTAAGCAGTGTTGTTCCTGGTTAGTACTTGGATGGGAGACCACCTGGGAATACAAGGTGCTGTAGATATTTTTATACTGCCAACACCGTTCTGTTGATGCATTCCATTTTCAAACGTATTCATTTATGAACCAGTAGTTAGAAGTAAAAAAGTTCTAACAGAAACCACAAAGCTCATCTACAGTCACACCAGACTGGATATGCCTAATCTCATCTGATCTTGGAAGCTAAGCAGTGTTGGGCCTGGTTAGTACTTGGATGGGAGACCACCTGGGAATACAAGGTGCTGTAGATATTTTTATACTGCCAACACCGTTCTGTTGATGCATTCCATTTTCAAACGTATTCATTTATGAACCAGTAGTTAGAAGTAGAAAAGTTCTAACAGAAACCACAAAACTCATCTACAGTCACACCAGACTGGATATGCCTAATCTCATCTGAACTTGAAAGCTAAGCAGTGTTGGGCCTGGTTAGTACTTGGATGGGAGACCACCTGGGAATACAAGGTGCTGTAGATATTTTTATACTGCCAACACCGTTCTGTTGATGCATTCCATTTTCAAACGTATTCATTTATGAACCAGTAGTTAGAAGTAAAAAAGTTCTAACAGAAACCACAAAGCTCATCTACAGCCACATCACACTGGATGCGCCCAATCTCATCTGATCTTGGAAGCTAAGCAGTGTTGGGCCTGGTAAGTACTTGGATGGGAGACCACCTGGGAATACAAGGTGCTGTAGATATTTTTATACTGCCAACACCGTTCTGTTGATGCATTCCATTTTCAAACGTATTCATTTATGAACCAGTAGTTAGAAGTAGAAAAGTTCTAACAGAAACCACAAAGCTCATCTACAGCCACACTACACTGGATACGCCCAATCTCATCTGATCTTGGAAGCTAAGCAGTGTTGGGCCTGGTTAGTACTTGGATGGGAGACCACCTGTGAATACAAGGTGCTGTAGATATTTTTTTACTGCCAACACCGTTCTGTTGATGCATTCCATTTTCAAACTTATTCATTTATGAACCAGTAGTTAGAAGTAGAAAAGTTCTAACAGAAATCACAAAGCTTATCTACAGCCACACCACACTGGATACGCCCAATCTCATCTGATCTTGGAAGCTAAGCAGTGTTGGGCCTGGTTAGTACTTGGATGGGAGACCACCTGGGAATACAAGGTGCTGTAGATATTTTTATACTGCCAACACCGTTCTGTTGATGCATTCCATTTTCAAACGTATTCATTTATGAACCAGTAGTTAGAAGTAGAAAAGTTCTAACAGAAACCTCAAAGCTCGTCTACAGCCACACCACACTGGATACGCCCAATCTCATCTGATCTTGGAAGCTAAGCAGTGTTGGGCCTGGTTCGTACTTGGATGGGAGACCACCTGGGAATACAAGGTGCTGTAGATATTTTTATACTGCCAACACCGTTCTGTTGATGCATTCCATTTTCAAACGTTTTCATTTATGAACCAGTAGTAAGAAGTAGAAAAGTTCTAACAGAAACCACAAAGGTCAACTACAGCCACACCACACTGGATACGCCCAATCTCATCTGATCTTGGAAGCTAAGCAGTGTTGTGCTTGGTTAGTACCTGGATGGGAGACCACCTGGGAATACAAGGTGCTGTAGATATTTTTATACTGCCAACACCGTTCTGTTGATGCATTCCATTTTCAAAACTATTCATTTATGAACCAGTAGTTAGAAGTAGAAAAGTTCTAACAGAAACCACGAAGCTCATCTACAGCCACACCACACTGGATACGCCCAATCTCATCTGATCTTGGAAGCTAAGCAGTGTTGGGCCTGGTTAGTACTTGGATGGGAGACCACATGGGAATACAAGGTGCTGTAGATATTTTTATACTGCCAACACCGTTCTGTTGATGCATTCCATTTTCAAACGTATTCATTTATGAACCAGTAGTTAGAAATAGAAAAGTTCTAACAGAAACCACAACGCTCATCTACAGTCACACCACACTGGATACGCCCAATCTCATCTGAACTTGAAAGCTAAGCAGTGTTGGGCCTGGTTAGTACTTGGATGGGAGACCACCTGGGAATACAAGGTGCTGTAGATATTTTTATACTGCCAACACCGTTCTGTTGATGCATTCCATTTTCAAACGTATTCATTTATGAAGCAGTAGTTAGAAGTAAAAAAGTTCTAACAGAAACCACAAAGCTCATCTACAGCCACACCATACTGGATGCGCCCAATCTCATCTGATCTTGGAAGCTAAGCAGTGTTGGGCCTGGTAAGTACTTGGATGGGAGACCACCTGGGAATACAAGGTGCTGTAGATATTTTTATACTGCCAACACCGTTCTGTTGATGCATTCCATTTTCAAACGTATTTATTTATGAACCAGTAGTTAGAAGTAGAAAAGTTCTAACAGAAACCACAAAGCTCATCTACAGCCACACTACACTGGATACGCCCAATCTCATCTGATCTTGGAAGCTAAGCAGTGTTGGGCCTGGTTAGTACTTGGATGGGAGACCACCTGGGAATACAAGGTGCTGTAGATATTTTTTTACTGCCAACACCGTTCTGTTGATGCATTCCATTTTCAAACGTATTCATTTATGAACCAGTAGTTAGAAGTAGAAAAGTTCTAACAGAAATCACAAAGCTTATCTACAGCCACACCACACTGGATACGCCCAATCTCATCTGATCTTGGAAGCTAAGCAGTGTTGGGTCTGGTTAGTACTTGGATGGGAGACCACCTGGGAATACAAGGTGCTGTAGATATTTTTATACTGCCAACACCGTTCTGTTGATGCATTCCATTTTCAAACGTATTCATTTATGAACCAGTAGTTAGAAGTAGAAAAGTTCTAACAGAAACCACAAAGCTCATCTACATCCAAACCACACTGGATACGCCCAATCTCATCTAATCTTGGAAGCTAAGCAGTGTTGGGCCTGGTTAGTACTTGGATGGGAGACCACCTGGGAATACAAGGTGCTGTAGATATTTTTATACTGCCAACACCGTTCTGTTGATGCATTCCATTTTCAAACGTATTCATTTATGAACCAGTAGTTAGAAGTAGAAAAGTTCTAACAGAAACCTCAAAGCTCGTCTACAGCCACACCACACTGGATACGCCCAATCTCATCTGATCTTGGAAGCTAAGCAGTGTTGGGCCTGGTTCGTACTTGGATGGGAGACCACCTGGGAATACAAGGTGCTGTAGATATTTTTATACTGCCAACACCGTTCTGTTGATGCATTCCATTTTCAAACGTTTTCATTTATGAACCAGTAGTTAGAAGTAGAAAAGTTCTAACAGAAACCACAAAGGTCAACTACAGCCACACCACACTGGATACGCCCAATCTCATCTGATCTTGGAAGCTAAGCAGTGTTGTACCTGGATGGGAGACCACCTGGGAATACAAGGTGCTGTAGATATTTTTATACTGCCAACACCTTTCTGTTGATGCATTCCATTTTCAAACCTATTCATTTATGAACCAGTAGTTAGAAGTAGAAAAGTTCTAACAGAAACCACGAAGCTCATCTACAGCCACACCACACTGGATGCGCCCAATCTCATCTGATCTTGGAAGCTAAGCAGTGTTGTTCCTGGTTAGTACTTGGATGGGAGACCACCTGGGAATACAAGGTGCTGTAGATATTTTTATACTGCCAACACCGTTCTGTTGATGCATTCCATTTTCAAACGTATTCATTTATGAACCAGTAGTTAGAAGTAAAAAAGTTCTAACAGAAACCACAAAGCTCATCTACAGCCACACCACACTGGATGCGCCGAATCTCATCTGATCTTGGAAGCTAAGCAGTGTTGGGCCTGGTTAGTACTTGGATGGGAGACCACCTGGGAATACAAGGTGCTGTAGATATTTTTATACTGCCAACACCGTTCTGTTGATGCATTCCATTTTCAAACGTATTCATTTATGAACCAGTAGTTAGAAGTAGAAAAGTTCTAACAGAAACCACAAAGCTCATCTACAGTCACACCAGACTGGATATGCCTAATCTCATCTGATCTTGGAAGCTAAGCAGTGTTGGGCCTGGTTAGTACTTGGATGGGAGACCACCTGGGAATAGAAGGTGCTGTAGATATTTTTATACTGCCAACACCGTTCTGTTGATGCATTCCATTTTCAAACGTATTCATTTATGAACCAGTAGTTAGAAGTAGAAAAGTTCTAACAGAAACCACAAAGCTCATCTACAGTCACACCAGACTGGATATGCCTAATCTCATCTGATCTTGGAAGCTAAGCAGTGTTGGGCCTGGTTAGTACTTGGATGGGAGACCACCTGGGAATAGAAGGTGCTGTAGATATTTTTATACTGCCAACACCGTTCTGTTGATGCATTCCATTTTCAAACGTATTCATTTATGAACCAGTAGTTAGAAGTAAAAAAGTTCTAACAGAAACCACAACGCTCATCTACAGCCACACCACACTGGATACGCCCAATCTCATCTGAACTTGAAAGCTAAGCAGTGTTGGGCCTGGTTAGTACTTGGATGGGAGACCACCTGGGAATACAAGGTGCTGTAGATATTTTTATACTGCCAACACCGTTCTGTTGATGCATTCCATTTTCAAACGTATTCATTTATGAACCAATAGTTAGAAGTAAAAAAGTTCTAACAGAAACCACAAAGCTCATCTACAGCCACACCACACTGGATGCGCCCAATCTCATCTGATCTTGGAAGCTAAGCAGTGTTGGGCCTGGTAAGTACTTGGATGGGAGACCACCTGGGAATACAAGGTGCTGTAGATATTTTTATACTGCCAACACCGTTCTGTTGATGCATTCCATTTTCAAACGTATTCATTTATGAACCAGTAGTTAGAAGTAGAAAAGTTCTAACAGAAACAACAAAGCTCATCTACAGCCACACTACACTGGATACGCCCAATCTCATCTGATCTTGGAAGCTAAGCAGTGTTGGGCCTGGTTAGTACTTGGATGGGAGACCACCTGGGAATACAAGGTGCTGTAGATATTTTTATACTGCCAACACCGTTCTATTGATGCATTCCATTTTCAAACGTACTCATTTATGAACCAGTAGTTAGAAGTAGAAAAGTTCTAACAGAAACCGCAAAGCTCATCTACAGCCACACCACACTGGATATGCCCAATCTCATCTGATCTTGGAAGCTAAGCAGTGTTGGGCCTGGTTAGTACTTGGATGGGAGACCACCTGAGAATACAAGGTGCTGTAGATATTTTTATACTGCCAACACCGTTCTGTTGATGCATTCCATTTTCAAACGTATTCATTTATGAACCAGTAGTTAGAAGTAGAAAAGTTCTAACAGAAACCACAAAGCTCATCTACAGCCACACCACACTGAATACGCCCAATCTCATCTGATCTTGGAAGCTAAGAAGTGTTGGGCCTGGTTAGTACTTGGATGGGAGACCACCTGGGAATACAAGGTGCTGTAGATATTTTTATACTGCCAACACCGTTCTGTTGATGCATTCCATTTTCAAACGTATTCATTTATGAACCAGTAGTTAGAAGTAAAAAAGTTCTAACAGAAACCACAACGCTCATCTACAGCCACACCACACTGGATACGCCCAATCTCATCTGAACTTGAAAGCTAAGCAGTGTTGGGCCTGGTTAGTACTTGGATGGGAGACCACCTGGGAATACAAGGTGCTGTAGATATTTTTATACTGCCAACACCGTTCTGTTGATGCATTCCATTTTCAAACGTATTCATTTATGAACCAATAGTTAGAAGTAAAAAAGTTCTAACAGAAACCACAAAGCTCATCTACAGCCACACCACACTGGATGCGCCCAATCTCATCTGATCTTGGAAGCTAAGCAGTGTTGGGCCTGGTAAGTACTTGGATGGGAGACCACCTGGGAATACAAGGTGCTGTAGATATTTTTATACTGCCAACACCGTTCTGTTGATGCATTCCATTTTCAAACGTATTCATTTATGAACCAGTAGTTAGAAGTAGAAAAGTTCTAACAGAAACAACAAAGCTCATCTACAGCCACACTACACTGGATACGCCCAATCTCATCTGATCTTGGAAGCTAAGCAGTGTTGGGCCTGGTTAGTACTTGGATGGGAGACCACCTGGGAATACAAGGTGCTGTAGATATTTTTATACTGCCAACACCGTTCTATTGATGCATTCCATTTTCAAACGTACTCATTTATGAACCAGTAGTTAGAAGTAGAAAAGTTCTAACAGAAACCGCAAAGCTCATCTACAGCCACACCACACTGGATACGCCCAATCTCATCTGATCTTGGAAGCTAAGCAGTGTTGGGCCTGGTTAGTACTTGGATGGGAGACCACCTGAGAATACAAGGTGCTGTAGATATTTTTATACTGCCAACACCGTTCTGTTGATGCATTCCATTTTCAAACGTATTCATTTATGAACCAGTAGTTAGAAGTAGAAAAGTTCTAACAGAAACCACAAAGCTCATCTACAGCCACACCACACTGAATACGCCCAATCTCATCTGATCTTGGAAGCTAAGAAGTGTTGGGCCTGGTTAGTACTTGGATGGGAGACCACCTGGGAATACAAGGTGCTGTAGATATTTTTATACTGCCAACACCGTTCTATTGATGCATTCCATTTTCAAACGTACTCATTTATGAACCAGTAGTTAGAAGTAGAAAAGTTCTAACAGAAACCACAAAGCTCATCTACAGCCACACCACACTGGATACGCCCAATCTCATCTGATCTTGGAAGCTAAGCAGTGTTGGGCCTGGTTAGTACTTGGATGGGAGACCACCTGAGAATACAAGGTGCTATAGATATTTTTATACTGCCAACACCGTTCTGTTGATGCATTCCATTTTCAAACGTATTCATTTATGAACCAGTAGTTAGAAGTAGAAAAGTTCTAACAGAAACCACAAAGCTCATCTACAGCCACACTACACTTAATACGCCCAATCTCATCTGATCTTGGAAGCTAAGCAGTGTTGGGCCTGGTTAGTACTTGGATGGGAGACCACCTGGGAATACAAGGTGCTGTAGATATTTTTATACTGCCAACACCGTTCTGTTGATGCATTCCATTTTCAAACGTATTCATTTATGAACCAGTAGTTAGTAGTAGAAAAGTTCTAACAGAAACCACAAAGGTCATCTACAGCCACACCACACTGGATACACCCAATCTCATCTGATCTTAAAAGCTCAGCAGTGTTGGGCCTGGTTAGTACTTGGATGGGAGACCACCTAGGAATACAAGGTGCTGTAGATATTTTTATACTGCCAACACCGTTCTGTTGATGCATTCCATTTTCAAACGTATTCATTTATGAACCAGTAGTTAGAAGTAGAAAAGTTCTAACAGAAACCACAAAGCTCATCTACAGTCACACCAGACTGGATATGCCTAATCTCATCTGATCTTGAAAGCTAAGCAGTGTTGGGCCTGGTTAGTACTTGCATGGGAGACCACCTGGGAATAGAAGGTGCTGTAGATATTTTTATACTGACAACACCGTTCTGTTGATGCATTCCATTTTCAAACGTATTCATTTATGAACCAGTAGTTAGAAGTAAAAAAGTTCTAACAGAAACCACAACGCTCATCTACAGCCACACCAGACTGGATACGCCCAATCTCATCTGAACTTGAAAGCTAAGCAGTGTTGGGCCTGGTTAGTACTTGGGTGGGAGACCACCTGGGAATACAAGGTGCTGTAGATATTTTTATACTGCCAACACCGTTCTGTTGATGCATTCCATTTTCAAACGTATTCATTTATGAACCAGTAGTTAGAAGTAGAAAAGTTCTAAGAGAAACCACAATGCTCATCTACAGCCACACCACACTGGATACGCCCAATCTCCTCTGATCTTGGAAGCTAAGCAGTGTTGGGCCTGGTTAGTACTTGGATGGGAGACCACCTGGGAATACAAGGTGCTGTAGATATTTTTATACTGCCAACACCGTTCTATTGATGCATTCCATTTTCAAACGTACTCATTTATGAACCAGTAGTTAGAAGTAGAAAAGTTCTAACAGAAACCACAAAGCTCATCTACAGCCACACCACACTGGATACGCCCAATCTCATCTGATCTTGGAAGCTAAGCAGTGTTGGGCCTGGTTAGTACTTGGATGGGAGACCACCTGAGAATACAAGGTGCTGTAGATATTTTTATACTGCCAACACCGTTCTGTTGATGCATTCCATTTTCAAACGTATTCATTTATGAACCAGTAGTTAGAAGTAGAAAAGTTCTAACAGAAATCACAAAGCTTATCTACAGCCACACCACACTGGATACGCCCAATCTCATCTGATCTTGGAAGCTAAGCAGTGTTGGGTCTGGTTAGTACTTGGATGGGAGACCACCTGGGAATACAAGGTGCTGTAGATATTTTTATACTGCCAACACCGTTCTGTTGATGCATTCCATTTTCAAACGTATTCATTTATGAACCAGTAGTTAGAAGTAGAAAAGTTCTAACAGAAACCACAAAGCTCATCTACATCCAAACCACACTGGATACGCCCAATCTCATCTAATCTTGGAAGCTAAGCAGTGTTGGGCCTGGTTAGTACTTGGATGGGAGACCACCTGGGAATACAAGGTGCTGTAGATATTTTTATACTGCCAACACCGTTCTGTTGATGCATTCCATTTTCAAACGTATTCATTTATGAACCAGTAGTTAGAAGTAGAAAAGTTCTAACAGAAACCTCAAAGCTCGTCTACAGCCACACCACACTGGATACGCCCAATCTCATCTGATCTTGGAAGCTAAGCAGTGTTGGGCCTGGTTCGTACTTGGATGGGAGACCACCTGGGAATACAAAGTGCTGTAGATATTTTTATACTGCCAACACCGTTCTGTTGATGCATTCCATTTTCAAACGTTTTCATTTATGAACCAGTAGTTAGAAGTAGAAAAGTTCTAATAGAAACCACAAAGGTCAACTACAGCCACACCACACTGGATACGCCCAATCTCATCTGATCTTGGAAGCTAAGCAGTGTTGGGCCTGGTTAGTACTTGGATGGGAGACCACCTGAGAATACAAGGTGCTGTAGATATTTTATACTGCCAACACCGTTCTGTTGATGCATTCCATTTTCAAACGTATTCATTTATGAACCAGTAGTTAGAAGTAGAAACGTTCCAACAGAAACCACAAAGCTCATCTACAGCCACACTACACTGAATACGCCCAATCTCATCTGATCTTGGAAGCTAAGCAGTGTTGGGCCTGGTTAGTACTTGGATGGGAGACCACCTGGGAATACAAGGTGCTGTAGATTTTTTTATACTGCCAACACCGTTCTGTTGATGCATTCCATTTTCAAACATATTCATTTATGAACCAGTAGTTAGTAGTAGAAAAGTTCTAACAGAAACCACAAAGGTCATCTACAGCCACACCACACTGGATACACCCAATCTCATCTGATCTTAAAAGCTCAGCAGTGTTGGGCCTGGTTAGTACTTGGATGGGAGACCACCTAGGAATACAAGGTGCTGTAGATATTTTTATACTGGCAACACCGTTCTGTTGATGCATTCCATTTTCAAACGTATTCATTTATGAACCAGTAGTTAGAAGTAGAAAAGTTCTAACAGAAACCACAAAGCTCATCTACAGTCACACCAGACTGGATATGGCTAATCTCATCTGATCTTGGAAGCTAAGCAGTGTTGGGCCTGGTTAGTACTTGGATGGGAGACCACCTGGGAATAGAAGGTGCTGTAGATATTTTTATACTGCCAACACCGTTCTGTTGATGCATTCCATTTTCAAACGTATTCATTTATGAACCAGTAGTTAGAAGTAGAAAAGTTCTAACAGAAACCACAACGCTCATCTACAGCCACACCACACTGGATACGCCCAATCTCATCTGAACTTGAAAGCTAAGCAGTGTTGGGCCTGGTTAGTACTTGGATGGGAGACCACCTGGGAATACAAGGTGCTGTAGATATTTTTATACTGCCAACACCGTTCTGTTGATGCATTCCATTTTCAAACGTATTCATTTATGAACCAGTAGTTAGAAGTAAAAAAGTTCTAACAGAAACCACAAAGCTCATCTACAGCCACACCACACTGGATGCGCCCAATCTCATCTGATCTTGGAAGCTAAGCAGTGTTTGGCCTGGTAAGTACTTGGATGGGAGACCACCTGGGAATACAAGGTGCTGTAGATATTTTTATACTGCCAACACCGTTCTGTTGATGCATTCCATTTTCAAACGTATTCATTTATGAACCAGTAGTTAGAAGTAGAAAAGTTCTAACAGAAACCACAAAGCTCATCTACAGCCACACTACACTGGATACGCCCAATCTCATCTGATCTTGGAAGTTAAGCAGTGTTGGGCCTGGTTAGTACTTGGATGGGAGACCACCTGGGAATACAAGGTGCTGTAGATATTTTTTTACTGCCAACACCGTTCTGTTGATGCATTCCATTTTCAAACGTATTAATTTATGAACCAGTAGTTAGAAGTAGAAAAGTTCTAACAGAAACCACAAAGCTCATCTACATCCAAACCGCACTGGATATGCCCAATCTCATCTGATCTTGGAAGCTAAGCAGTGTTGGGCCTGGTTAGTACTTAGATGGGAGACCACCTGGGAATACAAGGTGCTGTAGATATTTTTATACTGCCAACACCGTTCTGTTGATGCATTCCATTTTCAAACGTATTCATTTATGAACCAGTAGTTAGAAGTAGAAAAGTTCTAACAGAAACCTCAAAGCTCGTCTACAGCCACACCACACTGGATACGCCCAATCTCATCTGATCTTGGAAGCTAAGCAGTGTTGGGCCTGGTTCGTACTTGGATGGGAGACCACCTGGGAATACAAGGTGCTGTAGATATTTTTATACTGCCAACACCGTTCTGTTGATGCATTCCATTTTCAAACGTTTTCATTTATGAACCAGTAGTTAGAAGTAGAAAAGTTCTAACAGAAACCACAAAGGTCAACTACAGGCACACCACACTGGATACGCCCAATCTCATCTGATCTTGGAAGCTAAGCAGTGTTGTGCCTTTTTAGTACCTGGATGGGAGACCACCTGGGAATACAAGGTGCTGTAGATATTTTTATACTGCCAACACCGTTCTGTTGATGCATTCCATTTTCAAACCTATTCATTTATGAACCAGTAGTTAGAAGTAGAAAAGTTCTAACAGAAACCACAAAGCTCATCTACAGTCACACCAGACTGGATATGCCTAATCTCATCTGATCTTGGAAGCTAAGCAGTGTTGGGCCTGGTTAGTACTTGGATGGGAGACCACCTGGGAATAGAAGGTGCTGTAGATATTTTTATACTGCCAACACCGTTCTGTTGATGCATTCCATTTTCAAACGTATTCATTTATGAACCAGTAGTTAGAAGTAAAAATGTTCTAACAGAAACCACAACGCTCATCTACAGCCACACCACACTGGATACGCCCAATCTCATCTGAACTTGAAAGCTAAGCAGTGTTGGGTCTGGTTAGTACTTGGATGGGAGACCACCTGGGAATACAAGGTGCTGTAGATATTTTTATACTGCCAACACCGTTCTGTTGATGCATTCCATTTTCAAACGTATTCATTTATGAACCAGTAGTTAGAAGTAGAAAAGTTCTAAGAGAAACCACAATGCTCATCTACAGCCACACCACACTGGATACGCCCAATCTCTTCTGATCTTGGAAGCTAAGCAGTGTTGTGCCTGGTTAGTACTTGGATGGGAAAAATTTCTTATAAATTCCATCACTTATATTTTACGACACAATTATTTTTTATTTCTTGATGATTACTATTTACAAATCAATGGGACTGCCATGGGGACCAGGTTCGCGCCCAGTTATGCCAACCTGTATATGGGGGAGTTGGAGGACCATCTTATTTGGGGGGGGGGACTGGGGCGCGAGCCTGGTCCTCTATGGCAGATACATTGATGATTTATTTATTGTTTGGGATGGGGATTCACTTTCTGCACAGAAATTCGTTGATAGTCTTAATTCTAACACATATGATTTAACCTTCACTCACCAACATCACCCTCACTGTATCAACTTCTTAGATATAACCTTACAGGTTAAAAATAATAAAATATATACTATGAATTATACTAAAGAAGTTGATACTAGTGCATATTTACATTATTCCAGCGCACACTACCCCCCCTGGAAGAAAAGCATCCCCCGGGGACAACTCATACGCCTAAGACGGAATTGTTCCGATCTAGAGTCCTTTGAGTTACAAGCACAACAGATGCTTGAGTCCTTCAAACAGAGGGGCTATCCAGAAGCCCTTCTGAAGAAGGCATTCGAAGATACCAAAAAGATGGAAAGAAAAACACTACTATCCAAAAAGATAAAAGAAAACGAAGAAGAGTCAGATATTTCCAACAATAAACAGATAGCCTTTATTTCTACGTATAACAACCACTGTCCCCAAATTAAACAAATTATAAGGAAGAACTACAATATACTCAAACAGGATTATTTGCTAGCACCAATATTACCCCCTGTTCCCACTTTTATTTTCAGAAAAAATAAATCCCTCAAAAACACACTTGCACCAAGTTTTTTGAAACCAGAACCAAAAGAACAAAACCAAACTAACTCTTGGCTCAAAATGGAAACCAAAGGGTTTTTCAAATGTGGAGCCAATAGATGCATCACGTGCAATTATGTAGATAAAACTAAATTCATTAAAACAGAAAATAATGATGAATCATATGAAATTAAACATCTCATTAATTGCAATTCCACGTATGTTATATACATTTTAACATGCGAGTATGGTCTCAAATATGTGGGACGAACAACTAGGAGACTGAAAGTTAGGTTTCTTGAACACCGTAGAAACATCATCAAGAAGTTGGAGTCTCATAGTGTCTCCCAACATTTCCATATGGTCCACAATGGAAATCCCAAGAATCTTAAACTAATTGGTGTGGAACACATCCCCTTGACTAATAGAGGAGGGGATAGGTATAAAAGATTGTGCCAACAAGAAGCCTATTGGATGTTCCGGATGGGAACAATTTATCCGAGTGGTCTAAATGAAGCCATAGAACTTAATACTATAATCTAACATAATACATACATATTTATGTCTTACTATATTAAGGGCCAAATTCATTACATGATAATTTAATTTGATCTACATACGAGATAGTAGAAAATAATAACAATAACAATATTAATAATATAAATAATAATAATAAAAATAAAAAATAAAAAATAAAAAATAAATAAAAAATAATAAAAAATAAAAAATAAAAATATAAAAATATAAATAAAATATAAATTATACTAGACTATATATCAATAATACAATGCCTCTTCCTCTAGATTATATATTGTGAGCCAGTTGATAACTAATAAAATGACTGAGATAATGGAGTCTCATGAATCATTATAGACATGCTAAAACTGAATATAAAGTGCAATAATGAATAAAATGGCCGAGATAATGGGATTTCTTTTGAATTATTATAGATATATTAGAAATATAAAGCGTTATAACTTACTGCTTTAGGATTCCTTCTTATGGAGCGCACTCCCTATCTATATATATATTTACTTATACTTATTGATTATATATGTCCCTTTTTAATTTATCATTATCAATGATCTTTGGTATCTCTATATATAGTTATGATCTACATTTAATATTTGATGCTATCACAGCAATTTTCAAATCTCCTTTTTGCTTTTAATTATATTTACTCATCATTTCTTTTAAATTATTAGTCCCTCCCAACTTCAAATATCTACACTTCTCTCTGATTGTTTATATCTAATTCTACAAAAACAATGTACTATGAATAATGCACAAAATATATGAATAATCCAAGTGAAAACTAGATACTTTACTTAGAGAAATACAGAGGACAAGGGCGCCACTTTGTAATTAATGTACATAGTGGTTGGCGGAAATGCTGAGAATACATTGCACGTGAATCATTGGTTGGCGGAAGTCTCATTTCTAGTGCTTCCGTCCAACTAGCTATAGAAACACCTCTGACCGTGAGTATCGTCAGTGGTCACATGGCTAGATCACATGACCATGCGTCCGTGACGAGTATCGTCAGCGGTCACATGGTCCGATCACGTGACCATGCGTCCGTGACGATGCTCCCGCAATGCACTCCCTGCCCTCTTAAGCACTATTCAGAGTTCCGATCACGTGACACAGGATAGTCACATGATCGGACAAACAAGGTCTCCTCCTTCTCCCTCCTTATTATGTTCACTTCAACTACGCAGAGATCACGTGATCGACAGTCCCAGGGGGCGGATAATGTGCTCCCCTCCAATAACATCCTCACAATCCAGTCTCCATAGCAACAACACATGTAAACAAAATAAACGATTGGTTAGTTACTATACACACACTTGCTGTCCCCTCCCCTTAACTACAGAACAAACAAAATTGATTTTACTCAGAAAGGGGAATATTAATAAAAATACGAATATCACTTTATAGTTTACATTCAATAAGAAGTAGGTTTGTCTTCTATCTATATTAAGATATTTTGTTTGATTCCTTCTTTAATTATCATGCAACACTGTGACCAGGTGATAATTAGCCACCATATTGGAAGGGGTATATAAACCCCACATACCCAAACAACTGACACCTTTGAAAAAGCTGCTAGCTGAACGCAACGAAACGCGTTAGGTTAACAAGGGACCCTGAGCTGACGACTATTGATTGGAAGGCCGAACCATCCCCCATCTTAATTCCGGATTGCGACATAAAGTTGGAGGACACAAATAGCAGATTGGACCGATTGATTCAACCCTCCGCATTGCATGAGGAGCTCGCCATTCAAGATCTTGGAGCACTAATTCCTCTAGCGGACACTGCCACTCCACGGGACACTGCTTACCTCCCATTGAATATTTATACCGGATACAGAACCATTTGGGGGAACTATTTGGAACGGACTCTTCCACTAAAATATACTCACAGCTCTGATCATTGGGTAACCCCTTTTTCAAATATTATTATCCATATTGTATGGTTTTATCTATTTTGTTTTATGTTGCATGCATTTTACGATCTAATTATCACAAAAGCACAGTGATATTATATATCTCTATATATCTTTTAATAAATTGTATTAATTATATACAAAAGGATTACATTGTCAGTTCATCAAAATAGCGCAGCCTTTCTTCTTTCCTCTTGGATGGGAGACCACCTGGGTATACAAGGTGCTGTAGATATTTTTATACTGCCAACACCGTTCTGTTGATGCATTCCTTTTTAAAACGTATTCATTTATGAACCAGTAGTTAGACGAAGAAAAGTTCTAACTAAAACCACACAGCTCATCTACAGCCACACCAGACTGAATACACCCAAACTCATCTGATCTTGGAAGCTAAGCCGTGTTGGGCCTGGTTAGTACTTGGAGGGGAGACCACCTAGGAATACAATGTGCTGTAGATATTTTTATACTGCCAACACTGTTCTGTTGATGCATTCCTTTTTAAAACGTATTCATTTATGAACCAGTAGTTAGAAGTAGAAAAGTTCTAACAGAAACCACAAAGTTTATCTACAGCCACACCACACTGGAAACGCCCAATCTCATCTGATCTCGGAAGCTAAGCAGTGTTGGGCCTAGTTAGTACTTGGATGGGAGACCACCTGGGAATACAAGGTGCTGTAGATATTTTTATACTGCCAACACCGTTCTGTTGATGCATTCCATTTTAAAACGTATTCATTTATGAACCAGTAGTTAGAAGTAGAAAAGTTCTAACAGAAACCACAAAGCTCATCTACAGCCACACCAGACTGGATACGCCCAACCTCATCTGATCTTGGAAGCTAAGCAGTGTTGGGCCTGGTTAGTATTTGGATAGGAGATCACCTGGGAATACAAGGTGCTGTAGATATTTTTATACTGCCAACACCGTTCTGTTGATGCAATCCATTTTCAAACGTATTAATTTATGAACCAGTAGTTAGAAGTAGAAAAGTTCTAACAGAAACCACAAAGCTCATCTACAGCCACACCATACTGGATACGCCCAATCTCATCTGATCTTGGAAGCTAAGCAGTGTTGGGCCTGGTTAGTACTTGGATGGGAGACCACCTGGGAATACAAGGTGCTGTAGATATTTTTATACTGCCAACACCGTTCTGTTGATGCATTCCATTTTAAAATGTATTCATTTATGAACCAGTAGTTAGAAGTAGAAAAGATCTAACAGAAACCACAAAGCTCATCTACAGCCACACCAGACTGGATACGCCCAACCTCATCTGATCTTGGAAGCTAAGCAGTGTTGGGCCTGGTTAGTATTTGGATAGGAGATCACCTGGGAATACAAGGTGCTGTAGATATTTTTATACTGCCAACACCGTTCTGTTGATGCAATCCATTTTCAAACGTATTAATTTATGAACCAGTAGTTAGAAGTAGAAAAGTTCTAACAGAAACCGCAAAGCTCATCTACAGCCACACCATACTGGATACGCCCAATCTCATCTGATCTTGGAAGCTAAGCAGTGTTGGGCCTGGTTAGTACTTGGATGGGAGACCACCTTGGAATACAAGGTGCTGTAGATATTTTTATACTGCCAACACCGTACTGTTGATGCATTCCATTTTCAAATGTATTCATTTATGAACCAGTAGTTAGAAGTAGAAAAGTTCTAACAGAAACCACAAAGCTTGTCTACAGACACACCACACTGGATATGCCCAATCTCATCTGATCTTGGAAGCTAAGCAGTGTTGGGCCTGGTTAGTACTTGGATGGGAGACCACCTGGGAATACAAGGTGCTCTAGATATTTTTATACTGCCAACACTGTTCTGTTGATGCATTCCATTTTCAAACGTATTCATTTATGAACCAGTAGTTAGAATTAGAAAAGTTCTAACAGAAACCACAAAGCTCATCTACAGCCACACCACACTGGATACGCCCAATCTCATCTGATCTTGGAAGCTAAGCAGTGTTATGCCTGGTTAGTACTTGGATGGGACACCACCTGGGAATACAAGGTGCTGTAGATATTTTTATACTGCCAACACCGTTCTGTTGATGCATTCCATTTTCAAACGTATTCATTTATGAACCAGTAGTTAGAAGTAGAAAAGTTCTAACAGAAACCACAAAGCTCATCTACAGCCACACCACACTGGATACGCCCAATCTCATCTGATCTTGGAAGCTAAGCAGTGTTGAGCCTGGTTAGTACTTGGATGGGAGACCACCTGGGAATACAAGGTGCTGTAGATATTTTTATACTGCCAACACCGTTCTGTTGATGCATTCCATTTTCAAACGTATTCATTTATGAACCAGTAGTTAGAAGTAGAAAAGCTCTAACAGAAACCACAAAGCTCATCTACAGCCACACCACACTGGATACGCCCAATCTCATCTGATCTTGGAAGCTAAGCAGTGTTGTGCCTGGTTAGTACTTTGGAAGGGAGACCACCTGGGAATACAAGGTGCTGTAGATATTTTTATACTGCCAACACCGTTCTGTTGATGCATTCCATTTTCAAATGTTTTCATTTATGAACCAGTAGTTAGAAGTAGAAAAGTTATTCAGAAACTACAAATGTCATCTACAGCCACACCACACTGGATACGCCCAATCTCATCTGATCTCGGAAGCTAAGCAGTGTTGTTCTTGGTTAGTACCTGGATGGGAGACCACCTGGGAATACAAGGTGCTGTAGATATTTTTATACTGCCAACACCGTTCTGTTGATGCATTCCATTTTCAAACGTATTCATTTATGAACCAGTAGTTAGAAGTAGAAAAGTTCTAACAGAAACCACAAAGCTCATCTACAGCCACACCATACTGGATACGCCCAATCTCATCTGATCTTGGAAGCTAAGCAGTGTTGGGCCTGGTTAGTACTTGGATCGGAGACCACCTGGGAATACAAGGTGCTGTAGATATTTTTATACTGCCAACACCGTACTGTTGATGCATTCCATTTTCAAATGTATTCATTTATAAACCAGTAGTTAGAAGTAGAAAAGTTCTAACAGAAACCACAAAGCTCGTTTACAGCCACACCACACTGGATACGCCCAATCTCATCTGATCTTGGAAGCTAAGCATTGTTGGGCCTGGTTAGTACTTGAAAGGGAGACCACCTGGGAATACAAGGTGCTGTAGATATTTTTATACTGCCAACACCGTTCTGTTGATGCATTCCATTTTTCAAACGTATTCATTTATGAACCAGTAGTTAGAAGTAGAAAAGTTCTAACAGAAACCACAAAGCTCATCTACAGCCACACCACACTGGATACGCCCAATCTCATCTGATGTTGGAAGCTAAGCAGTGTTGTGCCTGGTTAGTACTTGGATGGGAGACCACCTGGGAATACAAGGTGCTGTAGATATTTTTATACTGCCAACACCGTTCTGTTGATGCATTCCTTTTTAAAACGTATTCATTTATGAACCAGTAGTTAGACGTAGAAAAGTTCTAACAAAAACCACACAGCTCATCTACAGCCACACCAGACTGGATACACCCAAACTCATCTGATCTTGGAAGCTAAGCCGTGTTGGGCCTGGTTAGTACTTGGAGGGGAGACCACCTAGGAATACAAGGTGCTGTAGATATTTTTATACTGCCAACACTGTTCTGTTGATGCATTCCTTTTTAAAACGTATTCATTTATGAACCAGTAGTTAGAAGTAGAAAAGTTCTAACAGAAACCACAAAGCTTATCTACAGCCACACCACACTGGAAACGCCCAATCTCATCTGATCTCGGAAGCTAAGCAGTGTTGGGCCTAGTTAGTACTTGGATGGGAGACCACCTGGGAATACAAGGTGCTGTAGATATTTTTATACTGCCAACACCGTTCTGTTGATGCATTCCATTTTAAAACGTATTCATTTATGAACCAGTAGTTAGAAGTAGAAAAGTTCTAACAGAAACCACAAAGCTCATCTACAGCCACACCAGACTGGATACGCCCAACCTCATCTGATCTTGGAAGCTAAGCAGTGTTGGGCCTGGTTAGTATTTGGATAGGAGATCACCTGGGAATATAAGGTGCTGTAGATATTTTTATACTGCCAACACCGTTCTGTTGATGCAATCCATTTTCAAACGTATTAATTTATGAACCAGTAGTTAGAATTAGAAAAGTTCTAACAGAAACCACAAAGCTCATCTACAGCCACACCATACTGGATACGCCCAATCTCATCTGATCTTGGAAGCTAAGCAGTGTTGGGCCTGGTTAGTACTTGGATGGGAGACCACCTTGGAATACAAGGTGCTGTAGATATTTTTATACTGCCAACACCGTACTGTTGATGCATTCCATTTTCAAATGTATTCATTTATGAACCAGTAGTTAGAAGTAGAAAAGTTCTAACAGAAACCACAAAGCTCGTCTACAGACACACCACACTGGATACGCCCAATCTCATCTGATCTTGGAAGCTAAGCAGTGTTGGGCCTGGTTAGTACTTGGATGGGAGACCACCTGGGAATACAAGGTGCTGTAGATATTTTTATACTGCCAACACTGTTCTGTTGATGCATTCCATTTTCAAACGTATTCATTTATGAACCAGTAGTTAGAATTAGAAAAGTTCTAACAGAAACCACAAAGCTCATCTACAGCCACACCACACTGGATACGCCCAATCTCATCTGATCTTGGAAGCTAAGCAGTGTTATGCCTGGTTAGTACTTGGATGGGACACCACCTGGGAATACAAGGTGCTGTAGATATTTTTATACTGCCAACACCGTTCTGTTGATGCATTCCATTTTCAAACGTATTCATTTATGAACCAGTAGTTAGAAGTAGAAAAGTTCTAACAGAAACAACAAAGCTCATCTACAGCCACACCACACTGGATACGCCCAATCTCATCTGATCTTGGAAGCTAAGCAGTGTTGAGCCTGGTTAGTACTTGGATGGGAGACCACCTGGGAATACAAGGTGCTGTAGATATTTTTATACTGCCAACACCGTTCTGTTGATGCATTCCATTTTCAAACGTATTCATTTATGAACCAGTAGTTAGAAGTAGAAAAGCTCTAACAGAAACCACAAAGCTCATCTACAGCCACACCACACTGGATACGCCCAATCTCATCTGATCTTGGAAGCTAAGCAGTGTTGTGCCTGGTTAGTACTTTGGAAGGGAGACCACCTGGGAATACAAGGTGCTGTAGATATTTTTATACTGCCAACACCGTTCTGTTGATGCATTCCATTTTCAAACGTTTTCATTTATGAACCAGTAGTTAGAAGTAGAAAAGTTCTAACAGAAACTACAAAGGTCATCTACAGCCACACCACACTGGATACGCCCAATCTCATCTGGTCTCGGAAGCTAAGCAGTGTTGTTCTTGGTTAGTACCTGGATGGGAGACCACCTGGGAATACAAGGTGCTGTAGATATTTTTATACTGCCAACACCGTTCTGTTGATGCATTCCATTTTCAAACGTATTCATTTATGAACCAGTAGTTAGAATTAGAAAAGTTCTAACAGAAACCACAAAGCTCATCTACAGCCACACCACACTGGATACGCCCAATCTCATCTGATCTTGGAAGCTAAGCAGTGTTATGCCTGGTTAGTACTTGGATGGGACACCACCTGGGAATACAAGGTGCTGTAGATATTTTTATACTGCCAACACCGTTCTGTTGATGCATTCGATTTTCAAACTTATTCATTTATGAACCAGTAATTAGAAGTAGAAAAGTTCTAACAGAAACCACAAAGCTCATCTACAGCCACACCACACTGGATACGCCCAATCTCATCTAATCTTGGAAGCTAAGCAGTGTTGGGCCTTGTTAGTACTTGGATGGGAGACCACCTGGGAACACAAGGTGCTGTAGACATTTTTATACTGCCAACACCGTTCTGTTGATGCATTCCATTTTCATATGTATTCATTTATGAACCAGTAGTTAGAAGTAGAAAAGTTCTAACAGAAACCACAAAGCTCATCTACAGCCACACCACACTGGATACGCCCAATCTCATGTGAACTTGGAAGCTAAGCAATGTTGGGCCTGGTTAGTACTTGGATGGCAGACCACCTGGGAATACAAGGTGCTGTAGATATTTTTATACTGCCAACACCGTTCTGTTGATGCATTCCATTTTCAAATGTATTCATTTATGAACCAGTAGTTAGAAGTAGAAAAGTTCTAACAGAAACCACAAAGCTCATCTACAGCCACACCACACTGGATACGCCCAATCTCATGTGAACTTGGAAGCTAAGCAATGTTGGGCCTGGTTAGTACTTGGATGGCAGACCACCTGGGAATACAAGATGCTGTAGATATTTTTATACTGCCAACACCGTTCTGTTGATGCATTCCATTTTCAAATGTATTCATTTATGAACCAGTAGTTAGAAGTAGAAAAGTTCTAACAGAAACCACAAAGCTCATCTACAGCCACACCACACTGGATACGCCCAATCTCATGTGAACTTGGAAGCTAAGCAATGTTGGGCCTGGTTAGTACTTGGATGGCAGACCACCTGGGAATACAAGGTGCTGTAGATATTTTTATACTGCCAACACCGTTCTTTTGATGCATTCCATTTTCAAACGTATTCATTTATGAACCAGTAGTTAGAAGTAGAAAAGTTCTAACAGAAACCACAAAGCTCATCTACAGCCACACCACACTGGATACGCCCAATCTCATCTGATCTTGGAAGCAAAGCAGTGTTGGTCCTGGTTAGTACTTGGATGGGAGACCACCTGGGAATACAAGGTGCTGTAGATATTTTTATACTGCCAACACCGTTCTGTTGATGCATTCCATTTTCAAATGTATTCATTTATGAACCAGTAGTTAGAAGTAGAAAAGTTCTAACAGAAATCACAAAGCTCATCTACAGCCACACCACACTGGATACGTTTATCTCATCTGATCTTGGAAGCTAAGCAGTATTGGGCCTGGTTAGTACTTGGATGGGAGACCACCTGGGAATACAAGGTGCTGTAGATATTTTTATACTGCCAACACCGTTCTGTTGATGCATTCCTTTTTAAAACGTATTCATTTATGAACCAGTAGTTAGAAGTAGAAAAGTTCTAACAGAAACCACACAGCTCATCTACAGCCACACCAGACTGAATACACCCAAACTCATCTGATCTTGGAAGATAAGCCGTGTTGGGCCTGGTTAGTACTTGGAGGGGAGACCACCTAGGAATACAAGGTGCTGTAGATAGTTTTATACTGCCAACACCGTTCTGTTGATGCATTCCATTTTCAAACGTATTCATTTATGAACCAGTAGTTAGAAGTAGAAAAGTTCTAACAGAAACCACAAAGCTTATTTACAGCCACACCACACTGGATACGCCCAATCTCATCTGATCTTGGAAGCTAAGCAGTGTTGGGCCTGGTTAGTACTTGGATGGGAGACCACCTGGGAATACAAGGTGCTGTAGATATTTTTATACTGCCAACACCGTTCTGTTGATGCATTCCATTTTCAAACGTATTCATTTATGAACCAGTAGTTAGAAGTAGAAAAGTTCTAACAGAAACCACAAAGCTCATCTACAGCCACACCACACTGGATACGTCCAATCTCATCTGATCTTGGAAGCTAAGCAGTGTTATGCCTGGTTAGTACTTGGATGGGACACCACCTGGGAATACAAGGTGCTGTAGATATTTTTATACTGCCAACACCGTTCTGTTGATGCATTCCATTTTCAAACGTATTCATTTATGAACCAGTAGTTAGAAGTAAAAAAGTTCTAACAGAAACCACAAAGCTCATCTACAGCCACACCACACTGGATGCGCCCAATCTCATCTGATCTTGGAAGCTAAGCAGTGTTGGGCCTGGTTAGTACTTGGATGGGAGACCACCTGGGAATACAAGGTGCTGTAGATATTTTTATACTGCCAACACCGTTCTGTTGATGCATTCCATTTTCAAACGTATTCATTTATGAACCAGTAGTTAGAAGTAGAAAAGTTCTAACAGAAACCACAAAGCTCATCTACAGCCACACCAGACTGGATATGCCTAATCTCATCTGATCTTGGAAGCTAAGCAGTGTTGGGCCTGGTTAGTACTTGGATGGGAGACCACCTGGGAATACAAGGTGCTGTAGATATTTTTATACTGCCAACACCGTACTGTTGATGCATTCCATTTTCAAATGTATTCATTTATAAACCAGTAGTTAGAAGTAGAAAAGTTCTAACAGAAACCACAAAGCTCATCTACAGCCACACCACACTGGATACGCCCAATCTCATCTGATCTTGGAAGCTAAGCAGTGTTGTTCCTGGTTAGTACCTGGATGGGAGACCACCTGGGAATACAAGGTGCTGTAGATATTTTTATACTGCCAACACCGTTCTGTTGATGCATTCCATTTTCAAACGTATTAATTTATGAACCAGTAGTTAGAAGTAGAAAAGTTCTAACATAAACCACAAAGCTCATCTACAGCCACATCACACTGGATACGCCCAATCTCATCTGATCTTGGAAGCTAAGCAATGTTGGGCCTGGTTAGTACTTGGATGGCAGACCACCTGGGAATACAAGGTGCTGTAGATATTTTTATACTGCCAACACCGTTCTTTTGATGCATTCCATTTTCAAACGTATTCATGTATGAACCAGTAGTTAGAAGTAGAAAAGTTCTAACAGAAACCACAAAACTCATCTACAGCCACACCACTCTGGATACGCCCAATCTCATCTGATGTTGGAAGCTAAGCAGTGTTGTGCCTGGTTAGTACTTGGATGGGAGACCACCTGGGAATACAAGGTGCTGTAGATATTTTTATACTGCCAACACCGTTCTGTTGATGCATTCCTTTTTAAAACGTATTCATTTATGAACCAGTAGTTAGACGTAGAAACGTTCTAACAAAAACCACACAGCTCATCTACAGCCACACCAGACTGGATACACCCAAACTCATCTGATCTTGGAAGCTAAGCCGTGTTGGGCCTGGTTAGTACTTGGAGGGGAGACCACCTAGGAATACAAGGTGCTGTAGATATTTTTATACTGCCAACACTGTTCTGTTGATGCATTCCTTTTTAAAACGTATTCATTTATGAACCAGTAGTTAGAAGTAGAAAAGTTCTAACAGAAACCGCAAAGCTTATCTACAGCCACACCACACTGGAAACGCCCAATCTCATCTGATCTCGGAAGCTAAGCAGTGTTGGGCCTGGTTAGTACTTGGATGGGAGACCAACTGGGAATACAAGGTGCTGTAGATATTTTTATACTGCCAACACCGTTCTGTTGATGCATTCCACTTTAAAACGTATTCATTTATGAACCAGTAGTTAGAAGTAGAAAAGTTCTAACAGAAACCACAAAGCTCATCTACAGCCACACCAGACTGGATACGCCCAACCTCATCTGATCTTGGAAGCTAAGCAGTGTTGGGCCTGGTTAGTATTTGGATAGGAGATCACCTGGGAATACAAGGTGCTGTAGATATTTTTATACTGCCAACACCGTTCTATTGATGCAATCCATTTTCAAACGTATTAATTTATGAACCAGTAGTTAGAAGTAGAAAAGTTCTAACAGAAACCACAAAGCTCATCTACAGCCACACCATACTGGATACGCCCAATCTCATCTGATCTTGGAAACTAAGCAGTGTTGGGCCTGGTTAGTACTTGGATGGGAGACCACCTGGGAATACAAGGTGCTGTAGATATTTTTATACTGCCAACACCGTACTGTTGATGCATTCCATTTTCAAATGTATTCATTTATGAACCAGTAGTTAGAAGTAGAAAAGTTCTAACAGAAACCACAAAGCTCGTTTACAGACACACCACACTGGATACGCCCAATCTCATCTGATCTTGGAAGCTAAGCAGTGTTGGGCCTGGTTAGTACTTGGATGGGAGACCACCTGGGAATACAAGGTGCTGTAGATATTTTTATACTGCCAACACCGTTCTGTTGATGCATTCCATTTTCAAACGTATTCATTTATGAACCAGTAGTTAGAATTAGAAAAGTTCTAACAGAAACCACAAAGCTCATCTACAGCCACATCACACTGGATACGCCCAATCTCATCTGATCTTGGAAGCTAAGCAGTGTTATGCCTGGTTAGTACTTGGATGGGACACCACCTGGGAATACAAGGTGCTGTAGATATTTTTATACTGCCAACACCGTTCTGTTGATGCATTCCATTTTCAAACGTATTCATTTATGAACCAGTAGTTAGAAGTAGAAAAGTTCTAACAGAAACCACAAAGCTCATCTACAGCCACACCATACTGGATATGCCCAATCTCATCTAATCTTGGAAGCTAAGCAGTGTTGGGCCTGGTTAGTACTTGGATGGGAGACCACCTGGGTATACAAGGTGCTGTAGATATTTTTATACTGCCAACACCGTTCTGTTGATGCATTCCATTTTCAAACGTATTCATTTATGAACCAGTAGTTAGAAGTAGAAAAGTTCTAACAGAAACCACAAAGCTCATCTACAGCAACACCACACTGGATACGCCCAATCTCATCTGATCTTGGAAGCTAAGCAGTGTTGAGCCTGGTTAGTACTTGGATGGGAGACCACCTGGGAATACAAGGTGCTGTAGATATTTTTATACTGCCAACACCGTTCTGTTGATGCATTCCATTTTCAAACGTATTCATTTATGAACCAGTAGTTAGAAGTAGAAAAGCTCTAACAGAAACCACAAAGCTCATCTATAGCCACACCACACTGGATACGCCCAATCTCATCTGATCTTGGAAGCTAAGCAGTGTTGTGCCTGGTTAGTACTTTGGAAGGGAGACCACCTGGGAATACAAGGTGCTGTAGATATTTTTATACTGCCAACACCGTTCTGTTGATGCATTCCATTTTCAAACGTTTTCATTTATGAACCAGTAGTTAGAAGTAGAAAAGTTCTAACAGAAACTACAAAGGTCATCTACAGCCACACCACACTGGATACGCCCAATCTCATCTGATCTCGGAAGCTAATCAGTGTTGTTCTTGGTTAGTACCTGGATGGGAGACCACCTGGGAATACAAGGTGCTGTAGATATTTTTATACTGCCAACACCGTTCTGTTGATGCATTCCATTTTCAAACGTATTCATTTATGAACCAGTAGTTAGAAGTAGAAAAGTTCTAACAGAAACCACAAAGCTCATCTACAGCCACACCACACTGGATACGCCCAATCTCATCTAATCTTGGAAGCTAAGCAGTGTTGGGCCTTGTTAGTACTTGTATGGGAGACCACCTGGGAACACAAGGTGCTGTAGATATTTTTATACTGCCAACACCGTTCTGTTGATGCATTCCATTTTCAAACGTATTTATTTATGAACCAGTAGTTAGAATTAGAAAAGTTCTAACAGAAACCACAAAGCTCATCTACAGCCACATCACACTGGATACGCCCAATCTCATCTGATCTTGGAAGCTAAGCAGTGTTATGCCTGGTTAGTACTTGGATGGGACACCACCTGGGAATACAAGGTGCTGTAGATATTTTTATACTGCCAACACCGTTCTGTTGATGCATTCCATTTTCAAACGTATTCATTTATGAACCAGTAGTTAGAAGTAGAAAAGTTCTAACAGAAACCACAAAGCTCATCTAGAGCCACACCACACTGGATACGCCCAATCTCATCTGATCTTGGAAGCTAAGCAGTGTTGGGCCTGGTTAGTACTTGGATGGGAGACCACCTGGGAATACAAGGTGCTGTAGATATTTTTATACTGCCAACACCGTACTGTTGATGCATTCCATTTTCAAATGTATTAATTTATGAACCAGTAGTTAGAAGTAGAAAAGTTCTAACAGAAACCACAAAGCTCGTCTACAGACACACCACACTGGATACGCCCAATCTCATCTGATCTTGGAAGCTAAGCAGTGTTGGGCCTGGTTAGTACTTGGATGGGAGACCACCTGGGAATACAAGGTGCTGTAGATATTTTTATACTGCCAACACCGTTCTGTTGATGCATTCCATTTTCAAACGTATTCATTTATGAACCAGTAGTTAGAAGTAGAAAAGTTCTAACAGAAACCACAAAGCTCATCTACAGCCACACCATACTGGATATGCCCAATCTCATCTAATCTTGGAAGCTAAGCAGTGTTGGGCCTGGTTAGTACTTGGATGGGAGACCACCTGGGTATACAAGGTGCTGTAGATATTTTTATACTGCCAACACCGTTCTGTTGATGCATTCCATTTTCAAACGTATTCATTTATGAACCAGTAGTTAGAAGTAGAAAAGTTCTAACAGAAACCACAAAGCTCATCTACAGCAACACCACACTGGATACGCCCAATCTCATCTGATCTTGGAAGCTAAGCAGTGTTGAGCCTGGTTAGTACTTGGATGGGAGACCACCTGGGAATACAAGGTGCTGTAGATATTTTTATACTGCCAACACCGTTCTGTTGATGCATTCCATTTTCAAACGTATTCATTTATGAACCAGTAGTTAGAAGTAGAAAAGCTCTAACAGAAACCACAAAGCTCATCTATAGCCACACCACACTGGATACGCCCAATCTCATCTGATCTTGGAAGCTAAGCAGTGTTGTGCCTGGTTAGTACTTTGGAAGGGAGACCACCTGGGAATACAAGGTGCTGTAGATATTTTTATACTGCCAACACCGTTCTGTTGATGCATTCCATTTTCAAACGTTTTCATTTATGAACCAGTAGTTAGAAGTAGAAAAGTTCTAACAGAAACTACAAAGGTCATCTACAGCCACACCACACTGGATACGCCCAATCTCATCTGATCTCGGAAGCTAATCAGTGTTGTTCTTGGTTAGTACCTGGATGGGAGACCACCTGGGAATACAAGGTGCTGTAGATATTTTTATACTGCCAACACCGTTCTGTTGATGCATTCCATTTTCAAACGTATTCATTTATGAACCAGTAGTTAGAAGTAGAAAAGTTCTAACAGAAACCACAAAGCTCATCTACAGCCACACCACACTGGATACGCCCAATCTCATCTAATCTTGGAAGCTAAGCAGTGTTGGGCCTTGTTAGTACTTGTATGGGAGACCACCTGGGAACACAAGGTGCTGTAGATATTTTTATACTGCCAACACCGTTCTGTTGATGCATTCCATTTTCAAACGTATTCATTTATGAACCAGTAGTTAGAATTAGAAAAGTTCTAACAGAAACCACAAAGCTCATCTACAGCCACATCACACTGGATACGCCCAATCTCATCTGATCTTGGAAGCTAAGCAGTGTTATGCCTGGTTAGTACTTGGATGGGACACCACCTGGGAATACAAGGTGCTGTAGATATTTTTATACTGCCAACACCGTTCTGTTGATGCATTCCATTTTCAAACGTATTCATTTATGAACCAGTAGTTAGAAGTAGAAAAGTTCTAACAGAAACCACAAAGCTCATCTAGAGCCACACCACACTGGATACGCCCAATCTCATCTGATCTTGGAAGCTAAGCAGTGTTGGGCCTGGTTAGTACTTGGATGGGAGACCACCTGGGAATACAAGGTGCTGTAGATATTTTTATACTGCCAACACCGTACTGTTGATGCATTCCATTTTCAAATGTATTAATTTATGAACCAGTAGTTAGAAGTAGAAAAGTTCTAACAGAAACCACAAAGCTCGTCTACAGACACACCACACTGGATACGCCCAATCTCATCTGATCTTGGAAGCTAAGCAGTGTTGGGCCTGGTTAGTACTTGGATGGGAGACCACCTGGGAATACAAGGTGCTGTAGATATTTTTATACTGCCAACACCGTTCTGTTGATGCATTCCATTTTCAAACGTATTCATTTATGAACCAGTAGTTAGAATTAGAAAAGTTCTAACAGAAACCACAAAGCTCATCTACAGCCACATCACACTGGATACGCCCAATCTCATCTGATCTTGGAAGCTAAGCAGTGTTATGCCTGGTTAGTACTTGGATGGGACACCACCTGGGAATACAAGGTGCTGTAGATATTTTTATACTGCCAACACCGTTCTGTTGATGCATTCCATTTTCAAACGTATTCATTTATGAACCAGTAGTTAGAAGTAGAAAAGTTCTAACAGAAACCACAAAGCTCATCTACAGCCACACCATACTGGATATGCCCAATCTCATCTAATCTTGGAAGCTAAGCAGTGTTGGGCCTGGTTAGTACTTGGATGGGAGACCACCTGGGTATACAAGGTGCTGTAGATATTTTTATACTGCCAACACCGTTCTGTTGATGCATTCCATTTTCAAACGTATTCATTTATGAACCAGTAGTTAGAAGTAGAAAAGTTCTAACAGAAACCACAAAGCTCATCTACAGCAACACCACACTGGATACGCCCAATCTCATCTGATCTTGGAAGCTAAGCAGTGTTGAGCCTGGTTAGTACTTGGATGGGAGACCACCTGGGAATACAAGGTGCTGTAGATATTTTTATACTGCCAACACCGTTCTGTTGATGCATTCCATTTTCAAACGTATTCATTTATGAACCAGTAGTTAGAAGTAGAAAAGCTCTAACAGAAACCACAAAGCTCATCTATAGCCACACCACACTGGATACGCCCAATCTCATCTGATCTTGGAAGCTAAGCAGTGTTGTGCCTGGTTAGTACTTTGGAAGGGAGACCACCTGGGAATACAAGGTGCTGTAGATATTTTTATACTGCCAACACCGTTCTGTTGATGCATTCCATTTTCAAACGTTTTCATTTATGAACCAGTAGTTAGAAGTAGAAAAGTTCTAACAGAAACTACAAAGGTCATCTACAGCCACACCACACTGGATACGCCCAATCTCATCTGAACTCGGAAGCTAATCAGTGTTGTTCTTGGTTAGTACCTGGATGGGAGACCACCTGGGAATACAAGGTGCTGTAGATATTTTTATACTGCCAACACCGTTCTGTTGATGCATTCCATTTTCAAACGTATTCATTTATGAACCAGTAGTTAGAAGTAGAAAAGTTCTAACAGAAACCACAAAGCTCATCTACAGCCACACCACACTGGATACGCCCAATCTCATCTAATCTTGGAAGCTAAGCAGTGTTGGGCCTTGTTAGTACTTGTATGGGAGACCACCTGGGAACACAAGGTGCTGTAGATATTTTTATACTGCCAACACCGTTCTGTTGATGCATTCCATTTTCAAACGTATTCATTTATGAACCAGTAGTTAGAATTAGAAAAGTTCTAACAGAAACCACAAAGCTCATCTACAGCCACATCACACTGGATACGCCCAATCTCATCTGATCTTGGAAGCTAAGCAGTGTTATGCCTGGTTAGTACTTGGATGGGACACCACCTGGGAATACAAGGTGCTGTAGATATTTTTATACTGCCAACACCGTTCTGTTGATGCATTCCATTTTCAAACGTATTCATTTATGAACCAGTAGTTAGAAGTAGAAAAGTTCTAACAGAAACCACAAAGCTCATCTAGAGCCACACCACACTGGATACGCCCAATCTCATCTGATCTTGGAAGCTAAGCAGTGTTGGGCCTGGTTAGTACTTGGATGGGAGACCACCTGGGAATACAAGGTGCTGTAGATATTTTTATCCTGCCAACACCGTTCTGTTGATGCATTCCATTTTCAGACGTATTCATTTATGAACCAGTAGTTAGAAGTAGAAAAGTTCTAACAGAAACCACAAAGCTCATCTACAGCCACACCACACTGGATACGCCCAATCTCATCTGATCTTGGAAGCTAAGCAGTGTTGGGCCTGGTTAGTACTTGGATGGGAGACCACCTGGGAATACAAGGTGCTGTAGATATTTTTATACTGCCAACACCGTTCTGTTGATGCATTCCATTTTCAAACGTATTCATTTATGAACCAGTAGTTAGAAGTAGAAAAGTTCTAACAGAAACCACGAAGCTCATCTACAGCCACACCACACTGGATACGCCCAATCTCATCTGATCTTGGAAGCTAAGCAGTGTTGGGTCTGGTTAGTACTTGGATGGGAGACCACCTGGGAATACAAGGTGCTGTAGATATTTTTATACTGCCAACACCGTTCTGTTGATGCATTCCATTTTCAAACGTATTCATTTATGAACCAGTAGTTAGAAGTAGAAAAGTTCTAACAGAAATCACAAAGCTCATCTACAGCCACACCACACTGGATACGTTTATCTCATCTGATCTTGGAAGCTAAGCAGTATTGGGCCTGGCTAGTACTTGGATGGGAGACCACCTGGGAATACAAGGTGCTGTAGATATTTTTATACTGCCAACACCGTTCTGTTGATGCATTCCTTTTAAAACGTATTCATTTATGAACCAGTAGTTAGAAGTAGAAAAGTTCTAACAGAAACCACACAGCTCATCTACAGCCACACCAGACTGAATACATCCAAACTCATCTGATCTTGGAAGATAAGCCGTGTTGGGCCTGGTTAGTACTTGGAGGGGAGACCACCTAGGAATACAAGGTGCTGTAGATAGTTTTATACTGCCAACACCGTTCTGTTGATGCATTCCATTTTCAAACGTATTCATTTATGAACCAGTAGTTAGAAGTAGAAAAGTTCTAACAAAAACCACAACGCTCATCTACAGCCACACCACACTGGATACGCCCAATCTCATCTGAACTTGAAAGCTAAGCAGTGTTGGGCCTGGTTAGTACTTGGATGGGAGACCACCTGGGAATACAAGGTGCTGTAGATATTTTTATACTGCCAACACCGTTCTGTTGATGCATTCCATTTTCAAACGTATTCATTTATGAACCAGTAGTTAGAAGTAAAAAAGTTCTAACAGAAACCACAAAGCTCATCTACAGCCACACCACACTGGATGCGCCCAATCTCATCTGATCTTGGAAGATAAGCAGTGTTGGGCCTGGTAAGTACTTGGATGGGAGACCACCTGGGAATACAAGGTGCTGTAGATATTTTTTTACTGCCAACACCGTTCTGTTGATGCATTCCATTTTCAAACTTATTCATTTATGAACCAGTAGTTAGAAGTAGAAAAGTTCTAACAGAAACCACAAAGGTCATCTACAGCCACACCACACTGGATACACCCAATCTCATCTGATCTTGGAAGCTAAGCAGTGTTGGGCCTGGTTAGTACTTGGATGGGAGACCACCTGGGAATACAAGGTGCTGTAGATATTTTTATACTGCCAACACCGTTCTGTTGATGCATTCCATTTTCAAACATATTCATTTATGAACCAGTAGTTAGAAGTAGAAAAGTTCTAACAGAAACCACAAAACTAATCTACAGCCACACCACACTGGATACGCCCAATCTCATCTGATCTTGGAAACTAAGCATTGTTAGGCCTGGTTAGTATTTGGATGGGAGACCACCTGAGAATACAAGGTGCTGTAGATATTTTTATACTGCCAACACCGTTCTGTTGATGCATTCCATTTTCAAACGTATTCATTTATGAACCAGTATTTAGAAGTAGAAAAGTTCTAACAGAAACCACAAAGCTCATCTACAGCCACACCACACTGGATATGTTTATCTCATCTGATCTTGGAAGCTAAGCAGTATTGGGCCTGGTTAGTACTTGGATGGGAGACCACCTAGGAATACAAGGTGCTGTAGATAGTTTTATACTGCCAACACCGTTCTGTTGATGCATTCCATTTTCAAACGTATTCATTTATGAACCAGTAGTTAGAAGTAGAAAAGTTCTAACAGAAACCACAAAGCTTATCTACAGCCACACCACACTGGATACGCCCAATCTCATCTGATCTTGGAAGCTAAGCAGTGTTGGGCCTGGTTAGTACTTGGATTGGAGACCACCTGGGAATACAAGGTGCTGTAGATATTTTTATACTGCCAACACCGTTCTGTTGATGCATTTTATTTTCAAACGTTTTCATTTATGAACCAGTAGTTAGAAGTAGAAAAGTTCTAACAGAAACGACAAAGGTCATCTACAGCTACACCACACTGGATACGCCCAATCTCATCTGATCTTGGAAGCTAAGCAGTGTTGTTAATGGTTAGTTCCTGGATGGGAGTCCACCTGGGAATACAAGGTGCTGTAGATATTTTTATACTGCCAACACCGTTCTGTTGATGCATTCCATTTTCAAACGTATTCATTTATGAACCAGTAGTTAGAAGTAGAAAAGTTCTAACATAAACCACAAAGCTCATCTACAGCCACACCACTCTGGATACGCCCAATCTCATCTGATCTTGGAAGCTAAGCAATGTTGGGCCTGGTTAGTACTTGGATGGCAGACCACCTGGGAATACAAGGTGCTGTAGATATTTTTATACTGCCAACACTGTTCTTTTGATGCATTCAATTTTCAAACGTATTCATTTATGAACCAGTAGTTAGAAGTAGAAAAGTTCTAACAGAAACCACAAAGCTCATCTACAGCCACACCACACTGGATACGCCCAATCTCATCTGATGTTGGAAGCTAAGCAGTGTTGTGCCTGGTTAATACTTGGATGGGAGACCACCTGGGAATACAAGGTGCTGTAGATATTTTTATACTGCCAACACCGTTCTGTTGATGCATTCCTTTTTAAAACGTATTCATTTATGAACCAGTAGTTAGACGTAGAAAAGTTCTAACAAAAACCACACAGCTCATCTACAGCCACACCAGACTGGATACACCCAAACTCATCTGATCTTGGAAGCTAAGCCGTGTTGGGCCTGGTTAGTACTTGGAGGGGAGACCACCTAGGAATACAAGGTGCTGTAGATATTTTTTTACTGCCAACACCGTTCTGTTGATGCATTCCATTTTCAAACGTATTCATTTATGAACCAGTAGTTAGAAGTAGAAAAGTTCTAACAGAAACCACAATGCTCATCTACAGCCACACCACACTGGATACGCCCAATCTCATCTGATCTTGAAAGCTAAGCAGTGTTGGGCCTGGTTAGTACTTGGATGGGAGACCACCTGGGAATACAAGGTGCTGTAGATATTTTTATACTGCCAACACCGTTCTGTTGATGCATTCCATTTTCAAACGTATTCATTTATGAACCAGTAGTTAGAAGTAGAAAAGTTCTAACAGAAACCACAAAGCTCATCTACAGCCACACCACACTGAATACGCCCAATCTCATCTGATCTTGGAAGCTAAGCAGTGTTGGGCCTGGTTAGTACTTGGATGGGAGACCACCTGGGAATACAAGGTGCTGTAGATATTTTTATACTGCCAACACCATTCTGTTGATGCATTCCATTTTCAAACGTATTCATTTATGAACCAGTAGTTAGTAGTAGAAAAGTTCTAACAGAAACCACAAAGGTCATCTACAGCCACACCACACTGGATACACCCAATCTCATCTGATCTTGGAAGCTAAGCAGTGTTGGGCCTGGTTAGTACTTGGATGGGAGACCACCTGAGAATACAAGGTGCTGTAGATATTTTTATACTGCCAACACCGTTCTGTTGATGCATTCCATTTTCAAACATATTCATTTATGAACCAGTAGTTAGAAGTAGAAAAGTTCTAACAGAAACCACAAAGCTCATTTACAGCCACACCAACCTGGATACGCCCAATCTCATCTGATCTTGGAAGCTTAGCAGTGTTGGGCCTGGTTAGCACTTGGATGGGAGACCACCAGGGAATACAAGGTGCTGTAGATATTTTTATACTGCCAACACCGTTCTGTTGATGCATTCCATTTTAAAACGTATTCATTTATGAACCAGTAGTTAGAAGTAGAAAAGATCTAACAGAAACCACAAAACTAATCTACAGCCACACCACACTGGATACGCCCAATCTCATCTGATCTTGGAAGCTAAGCAGTATTGGGCCTGGTTAGTACTTGGATGGGAGACCACCAGGGAATACAAGGTGCTGTAGATATTTTTATACTGCCAACACCGTTCTGTTGATGCATTCCTTTTTAAAACGTATTCATTTATGAACCAGTAGTTAGAAGTAGAAAAGTTCTAACAGAAACCACACAGCTCATCTACAGCCACACCAGACTGAATACACCCAAACTCATCTGATCTTGGAAGATAAGCCGTGTTGGGCCTGGTTAGTACTTGGAGGGGAGACCACCTAGGAATACAAGGTGCTGTAGATAGTTTTATACTGCCAACACCGTTCTGTTGATGCATTCCATTTTCAAACGTATTCATTTATGAACCAGTAGTTAGAAGTAGAAAAGTTCTAACAGAAACGACAAAGGTCATCTACAGCTACACCACACTGGATACGCCCAATCTCATCTGATCTTGGAAGCTAAGCAGTGTTGTTAATGGTTAGTACCTGGATGGGAGTCCACCTGGGAATACAAGGTGCTGTAGATATTTTTATACTGCCAACACCGTTCTGTTGATGCATTCCATTTTCAAACGTATTCATTTATGAACCAGTAGTTAGAAGTAGAAAAGTTCTAACATAAACCACAAAGCTCATCTACAGCCACACCACACTGGATACGCCCAATCTCATCTGATCTTGGAAGCTAAGCAATGTTGGGCCTGGTTAGTACTTGGATGGCAGACCACCTGGGAATACAAGGTGCTGTAGATATTTTTATACTGCCTACACCGTTCTTTTGATGCATTCCATTTTCAAACGTATTCATTTATGAACCAGTAGTTAGAAGTAGAAAAGTTCTAACAGAAACCACAAAGCTCATCTACAGCCACACCACACTGGATACGCCCAATCTCATCTGATGTTGGAAGCTAAGCAGTGTTGTGCCTGGTTAGTACTTGGATGGGAGACCACCTGGGAATACAAGGTGCTGTAGATATTTTTATACTGCCAACACCGTTCTGTTGATGCATTCCTTTTTAAAACGTATTCATTTATGAACCAGTAGTTAGACGTAGAAAAGTTCTAACAAAAACCACACAGCTCATCTACAGCCACACCAGACTGGATACACCCAAACTCATCTGATCTTGGAAGCTAAGCCGTGTTGGGCCTGGTTAGTACTTGGAGGGGAGACCACCTAGGAATACAAGGTGCTGTAGATATTTTTATACTGCCAACACAGTTCTGTTGATGCATTCCTTTTTAAAACGTATTCATTTATGAACCAGTAGTTAGAAGTAGAAAAGTTCTAACAGAAACCACAAAGCTTATCTACAGCCACACCACACTGGAAACGCCCAATCTCATCTGATCTCGGAAGCTAAGCAGTGTTGGGCCTGGTTAGTACTTGGATGGGAGACCACCTGGGAATACAAGGTGCTGTAGATATTTTAATACTGCCAACACTGTTCTGTTGATGCATTCCATTTTCAAACGTATTAATTTATGAACCAGTAGTTAGAAGTAGAAAAGTTCTAACAGAAACCACAAAGCTCATCTACAGCCACACTATGCTGGATACGCCCAATCTCATCTGATCTTGGAAGCTCAGCAGTGTTGGGCCTGGTTAGTACTTGGATGGGAGACCACCTGGGAATACAAGGTGCTGTAGATATTTTTTTACTGCCAACACCGTTCTGTTGATGCATTCCATTTTCAAACGTATTCATTTATGAACCAGTAGTTAGAAGTAGAAAAGTTCTAACAGAAACCACAATGCTCATCTACAGCCACACCACACTGGATACGCCCAATCTCATCTGATCTTGAAAGCTAAGCAGTGTTGGGCCTGGTTAGTACTTGGATGGGAGACCACCTGGGAATACAAGGTGCTGTAGATATTTTTATACTGCCAACACCGTTCTGTTGATGCATTCCATTTTCAAACGTACTCATTTATGAACCAGTAGTTAGAAGTAGAAAAGTTCTAACAGAAACCACAATGCTCATCTACAGCAACACCACACTGGATACGCCCAATCTCATCTGATCTTGGAAGCTAAGCAGTGTTGGGCCTGGTTAGTACTTGTATGGGAGACCACCTAAGAATACAAGGTGCTGTAGATATTTTTATACTGCCAACACCGTTCTGTTGATGCATTCCATTTTCAAACGTATTCATTTATGAACCAGTAGTTAGAAGTAGAAAAGTTCTAACAGAAACCACAAAGCTCATCTACAGCCACACCACACTGAATACGCCCAATCTCATCTGATCTTGGAAGCTAAGCAGTGTTGGGCCTGGTTAGTACTTGGATGGGAGACCACCTGGGAATACAAGGTGCTGTAGATATTTTTATACTGCCAACACCGTTCTGTTGATGCATTCCATTTTCAAACGTATTCATTTATGAACCAGTAGTTAGTAGTAGAAAATTTCTAACAGAAACCACAAAGGTCATCTACAGCCACACCACACTGGATACACCCAATCTCATCTGATCTTGGAAGCTAAGCAGTGTTGGGCCTGGTTAGTACTTGGATGGGAGACCACCTGGGAATACAAGGTGCTGTAGATATTTTTATACTGCCAACACCGTTCTGTTGATGCATTCCATTTTCAAACGTATTCATTTATGAACCAGTAGTTAGAAGTAGAAAAGTTCTAACAGAAACCACAAAGCTCATTTACAGCCACACCACACTGGATACGCCCAATCTCATCTGATCTTGGAAGCTTAGCAGTGTTGGGCCTGGTTAGCACTTGGATGGGAGACCACCAGGGAATACAAGGTGCTGTAGATATTTTTATACTGCCAACACCGTTCTGTTGATGCATTCCATTTTAAAACGTATTCATTTATGAACCAGTAGTTAGAAGTAGAAAAGATCTAACAGAAACCACAAAACTAATCTACAGCCACACCACACTGGATACGCCCAATCTCATCTGATCTTGAAAGCTAAGCAGTGTTAGGCCTGGTCAGTATTTGGATGGGAGACCACCTGGGAATACAAGGTGCTGTAGATATTTTTATACTGCCAACACCGTTCTGTTGATGCATTCCATTTTCAAACGTATTCATTTATGAACCAGTAGTTAGAAGTAGAAAAGTTCTAACAGAAACCACAAAGCTCATCTACAGCCACACCATACTGGATACGCCCAATCTCATCTGATCTTGGAAGCTAAGCAGTGTTGGGTCTGGTTAGTACTTGGACGGGAGACCACCTGGGAATACAAGGTGCTGTAGATATTTTTATACTGCCAACACCGTACTGTTGATGCATTCCATTTTCAAATGTATTCATTTATAAACCAGTAGTTAGAAGTAGAAAAATTCTAACAGAAACCACAAAGCTCGTCTACAGCCACACCACACTGGATACGCCCAATCTCATCTGATCTTGGAAGCTAAGCAGTGTTGGGTCTGGTTAGTACTTGGATGGGAGACCACCTGGGAATACAAGGTGCTGTAGATATTTTTATACTGCCAACACCGTTCTGTTGATGCATTTCATTTTCAAACGTTTTCATTTATGAACCAGTAGTTAGAAGTAGAAAAGTTCTAACAGAAACGACAAAGGTCATCTACAGCCACACCACACTGGATACGCCCAATCTCATCTGATCTTGAAAGCTAAGCAGTGTTGTTCCTGGTTAGTACCTGGATGGGAGACCACCTGGGAAAACAAGGTGCTGTAGATATTTTTATACTGCCAACACCGTTCTGTTGATGCATTCCATTTTAAAACGTATTCATTTATGAACCAGTAGTTAGAAGTAGAAAAGATCTAACAGAAACCACAAAACTAATCTACAGCCACACCACACTGGATACGCCCAATCTCATCTGATCTTGGAAGCAAAGCAGTGTTAGGCCTGGTTAGTATTTGGATGGGAGACCACCTGGGAATACAAGGTGCTGTAGATATTTTTATACTGCCAACACCGTTCTGTTGATGCATTCCATTTTCAAACGTATTCATTTATGAACCAGTAGTTAGAAGTAGAAAAGTTCTAACAGAAACCACAAAGCTCATCTACAGCCACACCATACTGGATACGCCCAATCTCATCTGATCTTGGAAGCTAAGCAGTGTTGGGCCTGGTTAGTACTTGGATGGGAGACCACCTGGGAATACAAGGTGCTGTAGATATTTTTATACTGCCAACACCGTACTGTTGATGCATTCCATTTTCAGATGTATTCATTTATAAACCAGTAGTTAGAAGTAGAAAAGTTCTAACAGAAACCACAAAGCTCGTCTACAGCCACACCACACTGGATACGCCCAATCTCATCTGATCTTGGAAGCTAAGCAGTGTTGTGCCTGGTTAGTACTTGGATGGGAGACCACCTGGGAATACAAGGTGCTGTAGATATTTTTATACTGCCAACACTGTTCTGTTGATGCATTCCATTTTCAAACGTATTCATTTATGAACCAGTAGTTAGAAGTAGAAAAGTTCTAACAGAAACCACAAAGCTCATCTACAGCCACACCACACTGGATACTCCCAATCTCATCTGATCTTGGAAGCTAAGCAGTGTTGGGCCTGGTTAGTACTTGGATGGGAGACCACCTCGGAATACAAGGTGCTGTAGATATTTTTATACTGCCAACACCGTTCTGTTGATGCATTCCATTTTCAAACGTATTCATTTATGAACTAGTAGTTAGAAGTAGAAAAGTTCTAACAGAAACCACAAAGCTCATCAACAGCCACACCACACTGGATACGCCCAATCGCATCTGATCTTGGAAGCTAAGCAGTGTTGGGCCTGGTTAGTACTTGGAATGGAGACCACCTGGGAATACAAGGTGCTGTAGATATTTTTATACTGCCAACACCGTTCTGTTGATGCATTCCATTTTAAAACGTATTCATTTATGAACCAGTAGTTAGACGTAGAAAAGTTCTAACAAAAACCACACAGCTCAACTACAGCCACACCAGACTGGATACACCCAAACTCATCTGATCTTGGAAGCTAAGCCGTGTTGGGCCTGGTTAGTACTTGGAGGGGAGACCACCTAGGAATACAAGGTGCTGTAGATATTTTTATACTGCCAACACTGTTCTGTTGATGCATTCCATTTTAAAACGTATTCATTTATGAACCAGTAGTTAGAAGTAAAAAAGTTCTAACAGAAACCACAAAGCTTATCTACAGCCACACCACACTGGAAACGCCCAATCTCATCTGATCTCGGAAGCTAAGCAATGTTGGGCCTGGTTAGTACTTGGATGGGAGACCACCTGGGAATACAAGGTGCTGTAGATATTTTTATACTGCCAACACCGTTCTGTTGATGCATTCCATTTTAAAACGTATTCATTTATGAACCAGTAATTAGAAGTAGAAAAGTTCTAACAGAAACCACAAAGCTCATCTACAGCCACACCAAACTGGATACGCCCAACCTCATCTGATCTTAGAAGCTAAGCAGTGTTGGGCCAGGTTAGTATTTGGATAGGAGATCACCTGGGAATACAAGCTGCTGTAGATATTTTTATACTGCCAACACCGTTCTGTTGATGCGTTCCATTTTCAAACGTATTAATTTATGAACCAGTAGTTAGAAGTAGAAAAGTTCTAACAGAAACCACAAAGCTCATCTACAGCCACACCATACTGGATACGCCCAATCTCATCTGATCTTGGAAGCTAAGCAGTGTTGGGCCTGGTTAGTACTTGGATGGGAGACCACCTGGGAATACAAGGTGCTGTAGATATTTTTATACTGCCAACACCGTTCTGTTGATGCATTCCATTTTCAAACGTTTTCATTTATGAACCAGTAGTTAGAAGTAGAAAAGTTCTAACAGAAACGACAAATGTCATCTACAGCCACACCACACTGGATACGCCCAATCTCATCTGATCTCGGAAGCTAAGCAGTGTTGTTCCTGGTTAGTACCTGGATGGGAGACCACCTGGGAATACAAGGTGCTGTAGATATTTTTATACTGCCAACACCGTTCTGTTGATGCATTCCATTTTCAAACGTATTCATTTATGAACCAGTAGTTAGAAGTAGAAAAGTTCTAACAGAAACCACAAAGCTCATCTACAGCCACACCACACTGGATATGCCCAATCTCATCTGATCTTGGAAGCTAAGCAGTGTTGGGCCTGATTAGTACTTGGATGGGAGACCATCTGGGAATACAAGGTGCTGTAGATATTTTTATACTGCCAACACCGTTCTGGTTGATGCATTCCATTTTCAAACGTATTCATTTATGAACCAGTAGTTAGAAGTAGAAAAGTTCTAACAGAAACCACAAAGCTCATCTACAGCCACACTACACTGGATATGCCCAATCTCATCTGATCTTGGAAGCTAAGCAGTGTTGGGCCTGGTTAGTACTTGGATGGGAGACCTCCTGGGAATACAAGGTGCTGTAGATATTTTTATACTGCCAACACCGTACTGTTGATGCATTCCATTTTCAAACGTATTCATTTATGAACCAGTAGTTAGAAGTAGAAAAGTTCTAACAGAAACCACAAAGCTCATCTACAGCCACACCACACTGGATACGCCCAATCTCATCTGATCTTGGAAGCTAAGCAGTGTTGGGCCTGATTAGTACTTGGATGGGAGACCATCCCGGAATACAAGGTGCTGTAGATATTTTTATACTGCCAACACCGTTCTGGTTGATGCATTCCATTTTCAAACGTATTCATTTATGAACCAGTAGTTAGAAGTAGAAAAGTTCTAACAGAAACCACAAAGCTCATCTACAGCCACACCACACTGGATACGCCCAATCTCATCTGATCTTGGAAGCTAAGCAGTGTTGGGCCTGGTTAGTACTTGGATGGGAGACCTCCTGGGAATACAAGGTGCTGTAGATATTTTTATACTGCCAACACCGTACTGTTGATGTATTCCATTTTCAAATGTATTCATTTATGAACCAGTAGTTAGAAGTAGAAAAGTTCTAACAGAAACCACAAAGCTCGTCTACAGCCACACCACACTGGATACGCCCAATCTCATCTGATCTTGGAAGCTAAGCAGTGTTGGGCCTGGTTAGTACTTGGATGGGAGACCACCTGGGAATACAAGGTGCTGTAGATATTTTTATACTGCCAACACCGTTCTGTTGACGCATTCCATTTTCAAACGTTTTCGTTTATGAACCAGTAGTTAGAAGTAGAAAAGTTCTAACAGAAACGACAAATGTCATCTACAGCCACACTGCACTGGATACGCCCAATCTCATCTGATCTCGGAAGCTAAGCAGTGTTGTTCCTGGTTAGTACCTGGATGGGAGACCACCTGGTAATACAAGGTGCTGTAGATATTTTTATACTGCCAACACCGTTCTGTTGATGCATTCCATTTTCAAACGTATTCATTTATGAACCAGTAGTTAGAAGTAGAAAAGTTCTAACAGAAACCACAAAGCTCATCTACAGCCACACCACACTGGATACGCCCAATCTCATCTGATCTTGGAAGCTAAGCAATGTTGGGCCTGGTTAGTACTTCGATGGCAGACCACCTGGGAATACAAGGTGCTGTAGATATTTTTATACTGCCAAAACCGTTCTGTTGATGCATTCCATTTTCAAATGTTTTCATTTATGAACCAGTAGTTAGAAGTAGAAAAGTTCTAACAGAAACCACAAAGGTCAACTACAGCCACACCACACTGGATACGCCCAATCTCATCTGATCTTGGAAGCTAAGCAGTGTTGTGCCTGGTTAGTACCTGGATGGGAGACCACCTGGGAATACAAGGTGCTGTAGATAGTTTTATACTGCCAACACCGTTCTGTTGATGCATTCCATTTTCAAACGTATTCATTTATGAACCAGTAGTTAGAAGTAGAAAAGTTCTAACAGAAAGCACAAAGCTCATCTACAGCCACACCACACTGGATACGCCCAATCTCATCTGATCTTGGAAGCTAAGCATTGTTGGGCCTGGTTAGTACTTGGATGGGAGACCACCTGGGAATACAAGGTGCTGTAGATAGTTTTATACTGCCAACACCGTTCTGTTGATGCATTCCATTTTCAAACGTATTCATTTATGAACCAGTAGTTAGAAGTAGAAAAGTTCTAACAGAAACCACAAAGCTCATCTACAGCCACACCACACTGGATACGCCCAATCTCATCTGATCTTGGAAGCTAAGCAGTGTTGTGCCTGGTTAGTACTTGGATGGGAGACCACCTGGGAATACAAGGTGCTGTAGATATTTTTATACTGCCAACACTGTTCTGTTGATGCATTCCATTTTCAAACGTATTCATTTATGAACCAGTAGTTAGAAGTAGAAAAGTTCTAACAGAAACCACAAAGCTAATCTACAGCCACACCACACTGGATACGCCCAATCTCATCTGATCTTGGAAGCTAAGCAGTGTTGGGCCTGGTTAGTACTTGGATGGTAGACCACCTGGGAATACAAGGTGCTGTAGATATTTTTATACTGCCAACACCGTTCTGTTGATGCATTCCTTTTTAAAACGTATTCATTTATGAACCAGTAGTTAGAAGTAGAAAAGTTCTAATAGAAACCACACAAAGCTCATCTACAGCCACACCAGACTGGATACACCCAAACTCATCTGATCTAGGAAGCTAAGCCGTCTTGGGCCTGGTTAGTACTTTGAGGGGAGACCACCTAGGAATACAAGGTGCTGTAGATATTTTTATACTGCCAACACCGTTCTGTTGATGCATTCCATTTTCAAACGTATTCATTTATGAACCAGTAGTTAGAAGTAGAAAAGTTCTAACAGAAACCACAAAGCTCATCTACAGCCACACCAGACTGGATACGCCCAATCTTATCTGATCTTGGAAGCTAAGCAGTGTTGGGCCTGGTTAGTACTTGGATAGGAGACCACCTGGGAATACAAGGTGCTGTAGATATTTTTATACTGCCAACACCGTTCTGTTGATGCATTCCATTTTCAAACGTATTCATTTATGAACCAGTAGTTAGAAGTAGAAAAGTTTTAACAGAAACCACAAAGCTCATCTACAGCCACACCACACTGGATACGCCCAATCTCATCTGATCTTGGAAGCTAAGCAGTGTTGGGCCTGGTTAGTATTTGGATGGGAGACCACCTGGGAATACAAGGTGCTGTAGATATTTTTATACTGCCAACACCGTTCTGTTGATGCATTCCATTTTCAAACGTATTCATTTATGAACCAGTAGTTAGAAGTAAAAAAGTTCTAACAGAAACCACAAAGCTCCTCTACAGCCACACCAGACTGGATACGCCCAATCTCATCTGATCTTGGAAGCTAAACAGTGTTGGGCCTGGTTAGTACTTGAATGGGAGACCAACTGGGAATACAAGGTGCTGTAGATATTTTTATACTGCCAACACCGTTCTGTTGATGCATTCCATTTTCAAACGTATTCATTTATGAACCAGTAGTTAGAAGTAAAAAAGTTCTAACAGAAACCACAAAGCTCATCTACAGCCACACTACACTGGATACGCCAAATCTCATCTGATCTTGGAAGCTAAGCAGTGTTGGGCCTAGTTAGTACTTGGATGGGAGACCACCTGGGAATACAAGGTGATGTAGATATTTTTATACTGCCAACACCGTTCTGTTGATGCATTCAATTTTAAAACGTACTCATTTATGAACCAGTAGTTAGAAGTAGAAAAGTTCTAAGAGAAACCACAAAGCTCATCTACAGCCACACCACACTGGATACGCCCAATCTCATCTGATCTTGGAAGCTAAGCAATGTTGGGCCTGGTTAGTACTTGGATGGCAGACCACCTGGGAATACAAGGTGCTGTAGATATTTTTATACTGCCAACACCGTTCTGTTGATGCATTCCATTTTCAAACGTATTCATTTATGAACCAGTAGTTAGAAGTAGAAAAGTTCTAACAGAAACCACAAAGCTTACCTACAGCCACACCAGACTGTTTACGCCCAATCTCATCTGATCTTTATAAGCTAAGCAGTGTTGGGCCTGGTTAGTACTTGGATGGGAGACCACCTGGGAATACAAGGTGCTGTAGATATTTTTATACTGCCAACACCGTTCTGTTGATGCATTCCATTTTCAAACTTATTCATTTATGAACCAGTAGTTAGAAGTAGAAAAGTTCTAACAGAAACCACAAAGCTCATCTACAGCCACACCACACTGGATACGCCCAATCTCATCTGATCTTGGAAGCTAAGCAGTGTTGGGCCTGGTTAGTACTTGGATGGGAGACCACCTGGGAATACAAGGTGCTGTAGATATTTTTATACTGCCAACACCGTTCTGTTGATGCATTCCATTTTAAAACGTACTCATTTATGAACCAGTAGTTAGAAGTAGAAAAGTTCTAACAGAAACCACAAAGCTCATCTACAGCCACACCACACTGGATACGCCCAATCTCATCTGATCTTGGAAGCTAAGCAGTGTTGGGCCTGGTTAGTACTTGGATGGGAGACCACCTGAGAATAAAAGGTGCTATAGATATTTTTATACTGCCAACACCGTTCTGTTGATGCATTCCATTTTCAAACGTATTCATTTATGAACCAGTAGTTAGAAGTAGAAAAGTTCTAACAGAAACCACAAAGCTCATCTACAGCCACACCACACTGGATACGCCCAATCTCATCTGATCTTGGAAGCTATGCAGTGTTGGGCATGGTTAGTACTTGGATGGGAGACCACCTGGGAATACAAGGTGCTGTAGATATTTTTATACTGCCAACACCGTTCTGTTGATGCATTCCATTTTCAAACTTATTCATTTATGAACCAGTAGTTAGTAGTAGAAAAGTTCTAACAGAAACCACAAAGTTCATCTACAGCCACACCACACTGGATACGCCCAATCTCATCTGATCTTGGAAGCTAAGCAGTGTTGGGCCTGGTTAGTACTTGGATGGGAGACCACCTGGGGATACAAGGTGCTGTAGATATTTTTATACTGCCAACACCGTTCTGATGATGCATTCCATTTTAAAACGTACTCATTTATGAACCAGTAGTTAGAAGTAGAAAAGTTCTAACAGAAACCACAAAGCTCATCTACAGCCACACCACACTGGATACGCCCAATCTCATCTGATCTTGGAAGCTAAGCAGTGTTGGGCTTGGTTAGTACTTGGATGGGAGACCACCTGAGAATACAAGGTGCTGTAGATATTTTTATACTGCCAACACCGTTCTGTTGATGCATTCCATTTTCAAACTTATTCATTTATGAACCAGTAGTTAGAAGTAGAAAAGTTCTAACAGAAACCACAAAGCTCATCTACAGCCACACCACACTGGATACGCCAAATCTCATCTGATCTTGGAAGCTAAGCAGTGTTGGGCCTGGTTAGTACTTGGATGGGAGACCACCTGAGAATAAAAGGTGCTATAGATATTTTTATACTGCCAACACCGTTCTGTTGATGCATTCCATTTTCAAACGTATTCATTTATGAACCAGTAGTTAGAAGTAGAAAAGTTCTAACAGAAACCACAAAGCTCATCTACAGCCACACCACACTGGATACGCCCAATCTCATCTGATCTTGGAAGCTATGCAGTGTTGGGCATGGTTAGTACTTGGATGGGAGACCACCTGGGAATACAAGGTGCTGTAGATATTTTTATACTGCCAACACCGTTCTGTTGATGCATTCCATTTTCAAACGTATTCATTTATGAACCAGTAGTTAGTAGTAGAAAAGTTCTAACAGAAACCACAAAGTTCATCTACAGCCACACCACACTGGATACGCCCAATCTCATCTGATCTTGGAAGCTAAGCAGTGTTGGGCCTGGTTAGTACTTGGATGGGAGACCACCTGGGGATACAAGGTGCTGTAGATATTTTTATACTGCCAAAACCGTTCTGTTGATGCATTCCATTTTCAAACGTTTTCATTTATGAACCAGTAGTTAGAAGTAGAAAAGTTCTAACAGAAACCACAAAGGTCAACTACAGCCACACCACACTGGATACGCCCAATCTCATCTGATCTTGGAAGCTAAGCAGTGTTGTTCCTGGTTAGTACCTGGATGGGAGACCACCTGGGAATACAAGGTGCTGTAGATATTTTTATACTGCCAACACCGTTCTGTTGATGCATTCCATTTTCAAACGTATTCATTTATGAACCAGTAGTTAGAAGTAGAAAAGTTCTAACAGAAACCACAAAGCTCATCTACAGCTACACCACACTGGATACGCCCAATCTCATCTGATCTTGGAAGCTAAGCAATGTTGGGCCTGGTTAGTACTTGGATGGCAGACCACCTGGGAATACAAGGTGCTGTAGATATTTTTATACTGCCAAAACCGTTCTGTTGATGCATTCCATTTTCAAACGTTTTCATTTATGAACCAGTAGTTAGAAGTAGAAAAGTTCTAACAGAAACCACAAAGGTCAACTACAGCCACACCACACTGGATACGCCCAATCTCATCTGATCTTGGAAGCTAAGCAGTGTTGTGCCTGGTTAGTACCTGGATGGGAGACCACCTGGGAATACAAGGTGCTGTAGATAGTTTTATACTGCCAACACAGTTCTGTTGATGCATTCCATTTTCAAACGTATTCATTTATGAACCAGTAGTTAGAAGTAGAAAAGTTCTAACAGAAACCACAAAGCTCATCTACAGCCACACCACACTGGATACGCCCAATCTCATCTGATCTTGGAAGCTAAGCATTGTTGGGCCTGGTTAGTACTTGGATGGGAGACCACCTGGGAATACAAGGTGCTGTAGATAGTTTTATACTGCCAACACCGTTCTGTTGATGCATTCCATTTTCAAACGTATTCATTTATGAACCAGTAGTTAGAAGTAGAAAAGTTCTAACAGAAACCACAAAGCTCATCTACAGCCACACCACACTGGATACGCCCAATCTCATCTGATCTTGGAAGCTAAGCAGTGTTGTGCCTGGTTAGTACTTGGATGGGAGACCACCTGGGAATACAAGGTGCTGTAGATATTTTTATACTGCCAACACTGTTCTGTTGATGCATTCCATTTTCAAACGTATTCATTTATGAACCAGTAGTTAGAAGTAGAAAAGTTCTAACAGAAACCACAAAGCTCATCTACAGCCACACCACACTGGATACGCCCAATCTCATCTGATCTTGGAAGCTAAGCAGTGTTGGGCCTGGTTAGTACTTGGATGGTAGA